>NC_053027.1:165507475-165807475 GCF_003073215.2 Triticum urartu | reverse complement strand
TGATCGAGTTTCAATAAACCATTCACCTTGGGTGTATGACCTCAGAAGGTTTTATTCATGTAAACAGAATAACAATTATCCTTGACTTAAATGAATAACCGTATTGCAATAAACATGATCCAATCATATTATGCTCTACGCAAACACCAAATAACATTTATTTTAGGTTCAACACTAATCCCGAAGGTAAAGGGGGTGCGCGATGGTGATCTTATCAACCTTGGAATCACTTCCAACTCATATCACCACCTCGCCCTTAACTAGTCTCTGTTTATTTTGCAACTCCCGTTTCGAGTTACTACTCTTAGTAACTGAACCAGTATCAAATACTGAGGTGTTGTTATAAACACTAGTAAAGTACACATAAATAACATGTATATCAAATATATACTTTTGTTCACTTTGCCATCCTTCTTATCCGCCATGTATCTAGGGCAGTTCCACTTCCAATGACCATTTCCTTTGCAGTAGAAGCACTCAGTTCCAGGCTTGGGTCTAGCTTTGAGCTTCTTCGTGGGAGCAGCAGCTTGCTTGCTATTCCTTCTTTGAAGTTTCTCTTTCTTTCCCTTTGCCCTATTTCTTGAAACTAGTGGTCTTGTTAACCATCAACACATGATGCTATTTCTTGATTTCTACCTTCGCCGATTTCAGCATCACGAAGAGCTTGGGAATTACTTTCGTTATCCCTTGCATATTATAGTTCATCACTAAGTTCTAGTAACTTGGTGATAGTGACTAGAGAACTTTGTCAATTACTATCTTATCTGGAAGATTAACTTCCACTTGATTCAAGCAATTGTAGTACCCAGACAATCTGAGCACATGCTCACTAGTTGAGCTATTCTCCTCCATCTTGTAGGCAAAGTACTGTCAGAGGTCTTCTACCTCTCGACACGGGCTTGAGTATGAAATACGAATTTCAACTCTTAGAACATCTTATATTCTCTGTGGCATTCAAAACGTTTTTGAAGTCCTGGTTCTAAGCCGTAAATCATGGTGCACTAAACTATAAAGTAGTCATCATACCGAGCTTTACCAAACGTTCATAACGTCTGTATCTGCTCCTGCAATAGGTCCGTCACCTAGCGGTGCATCAAGGACATAATTCTTCTGTGCAGCAATGAGGATAATACTCAGATCATAGACCTAGTCCGCATCCTTGCTACTATCATCTTTCAACATAGTTTTTCTCTAGGAACATATCAAAAATAAACGGGGAGCTACATCGTGAGCTATTGATCTACAACATAGTTATGCAAATACTATCAGGACAAAGTTGATGATAAATTAAAGTTCAATTAATCATATTACTTAAGAACTCCCACTTAGATAGACATCCCTCTAGTCATCTGGATGATCATGTGATCCAAATCAACTAAACCACGTCTGATCATCACGTGAGATGGAGTAGTTTTCAATGGTGAGCATCACTATGTTGATCATATCTACTATATGATTCACGCTCGAACTTTCGGCCTCGAGTGTTCCGAGGCCATATCTGCATATGCTAGGCTCGTCAAGTTTAACCCGAGTATTCCACGTGTGCAAAACTGGCTTGCACCCATTGTATGTGAACATAGAGCTTATCACACCCGATCATCACGTGGTGTCTCGGCACGACGAACTGTCACAACGGTGCATACTCAGGGAGAACACTTATACCTTGAAATTTAGTGAGAGATCATCTTATAATGCTACCGCTGAACTAAGCAAAATAACATACATAAAGGATAAACATCACACGCAATCAAAATATGTGACACGATATGGCCATCATCATCTTGTGCCTTTGATCTCCATCTCCAAAACACCGTCACGATCTCTATCGTCACCAGCATGACACAATGATCTCCATCATCTTGATCTCTATCAACGTGTCGTCACATGGTCGTCTCACCAACTATTGCTATCGCATAGCGTTAAAGTAAACCAATTATATGGCGCTTGCATCTTATGCAATAAAGAGACAACCATAAGGCTCCTGCCAGTTGCTGATAACTTTAACGAAACATGATCATCTCATACAACAATTTATATCTCATCATGTCTTGACCATATCACATCACAACATGCCCTGCAAAAACAACTTAGACGTCCTCTACTTTGTTGTTGCAAGTTTTATGTGGCTTCTACGGGCAGAGCAAGAAGGCTCTTACCTACGCATAAAAAAAACCATAACGCGGTATAGTGATTGCTTTTTGATCTTCAGAAAGAACCCTGTTCATTGAATCCGATTCAACTAAAGTTGGAGAAACAGACACCCACTAGCCACCTGTGTGCGAAGCACGTCGGTAGAACCAGTCTCGCGTAAGCGTATGCGTAATGTCGGTCTAAGCCGCTTCATCCAACAATACCGCCAAATGAAGAATCAACTAGTGATGTCAAGCAATATGTATATACCCACACCCACAACTCCTTTGTGTTCTACTCATGCATATAACATCTACGCATAGACCTAGCTCGGAGCCACTGTTGGGGAACGCAGTAATTTCAAAAAAATTCTTACACACATGCAAGATCATGGTGATGCATAGCAACAAGAGGGGAGAGTATTGTGTACGTACCCTCGTAGACCGTAAGCAGAAGCATTATGACAACACGGTTGATGTAGTCGTACGTCTTCACGATCCGACCGATTCTAGTACCGAAAGTATGGAACTTCCATGATCTGCCCACGTTCGGCTCGGTGACATCCCACGAACTCATGATCCAATAGAGTGTCAAGTGAGAGCTTCGTCAGCACGACGGCGTGATGACGGTAATGATGATGCGACCGGAACAGGGCTTCGCCTAAGCACCGCTACGATATGACCAATGTGGATTATGGTGGAGGGGGGAACCGCACACGGCTAAGAGATCAATGCTCAACTTGTGTGTCTATGGGGTGCCACCTGGCCACGTATATAAAGGATGGAGGGAGGAGGAGGCCAGCCCTCATAGGACGCGCCCAAAGTGTGGAGTCCTACTAGGACTCCCTAGTCCTAGTAGGATTCCATCTCCTACATGGAATAGGAAAAAGGGAAGGGGGAAGGAGAAGGAAGGAAGAGGGCGCCCCCTTTCCCTAGTCCAATTCAGGCCAGTCCATGGGGAAGGGGCGCGGTCACCCTTGAGGCCTTTCTCTCCTTTCCTGTATGGTCCATTAAGGCCCAGAATTCCTGTAACTCTCCAGTACTCCGAAAAATACCCGAATCACTCGGAACCTTTCCGATGTCCGAATATAGCCTTCCAATATATCGATCTTTATGTCTCGACCATTTCAAGACTCCTCGTCATGTCCCCGATCTCAACCGGGACTCCCAACAAACTTCGGTCATCAAATCACATAACTCATAATACAAATCGTCACAGAATGTTAAGCGTGTGGACCCTACGGGTTCGAGAACTATGTAGACATGACCGAGACACATCTCCGATCAATAACCAATAGCGGAACCTGAATGTTCATATTGGCTCCTACATATTCTACGAAGATCTTTATTGGTCAAACTGAGGGAGTCCTGGACTAAGGGGTCCTCGGGCGTCCGGCCTGTTATCCGTGGGCCGGACTGATGGGCTGTGAAGACATGAAGGACGAAGAATGTACTTGTGTCCGGGTTGGACTCTCCTTGGCATGGAAGGCAAGCTTGGCGACCGACTATGAAGATTCCTTCTTATGTAACCGACTCTATGTAACCCTAGATCCCCCCGGTGTCTATATAAACCGGAGGGGTTAGTCCAGAAAGGATATACTCATTACCATAGTCATATAGGCTAGGCTTCTAGGGTTTAGCCATTATGATCTCATGGTAGATAAACTCCTGTAACACTCAGATTCATCAAGATCAATCAAAGAGGACGTAGGGTATTACCTCCATAGAGAGGGCCCGAACCTGGGTAAACATCGTGTCCCCCGTCTCCTGTTACCATCGATCCTAGACGCATAGTTCGGGACCCCCTACCCGAGATCCGCCGGTTTTGACACCGGCATTAGTGCTTTCATTGAGAGTTCCACTGTGCCATCAATGAAAGTTTCGATGGCCCCTTCAATCATCTATAGCGACGCTGTCCAAGGAGAAACCTTCCTCCCCGGACAGATTTTCATGTTCTATGGCTTCATACGGCGGGCTAACTCGCTTGGCCATCTGGAGCAGATCGATAACTATGCCCCTGGCCACCAGGTCAGATTCGGAAGCTTGAACTATGTCGCAGATATCCGTGGAGACTTGATCTTCAATGGATTTGAGACCGCAACGATTGCCCCCTCGCCCCGATGAACATGACTTAAATCTGTCATTGGATCACATCCAGGAGATGGTCCCTGTTGCTGCAACGGCCTTAGAACCGGAGCAGATCGTGCCATCTGGGGCCACCGAGTCCACGGTGTTGGAGCTGCACACTGATTCGGCACCCCGCAATATTTGCGGCAATGGAACTCCGGACTCGCCTCCGACTATAAGTCTCAGACCGGGTATGCCTGCGGACACCGAGCTGGATCGGTTATCAATTTTCAAATTTAGCGCCACAGACATCTTCCAGCACTCACCTTTGGGTGATGTTCTAAACTCTTTAAAGAACTTGTCCTAGGAGAAAGGCTCACAACCAAACTATGTTCGGTTCGAGCAAGAGGCTGATGATGGGAAATTTTGCTTCCCACCCGACGACGTAACCGATGTAACCGACTTCATAGCCACTGTCGATGACGTAACCGACGTGCTTGATTACGGCTCCAAAGACATCGACGGTATGGACGACGATGCCGACTAGGAGCAAGGCCAAGACCTGCCATTTATTGGACGTTGGACGACCACCTCTTCTTACGATGTGTACATGGTCGACACACCTAAAAAATCTAGAGACGATGACAAAGGAGATCCAGTTGCGAATAAACCTTCTGAGACACATTCCAAGCGTCGGCGCCCTAAACGCCGCTCTAAGCCTCATCGCTCAAAAGATGACGACACTGGCACCGGAGAAAATAGTACTCCGAGCGACGAAGAAAACAATGAAGACCCCATCAGGGCTGCATCCGGACAGGAGGAACAAGATAACGGGCAAGATAACCCCGATAAACAGGCCATGCCCAATGATCCAGATGATGATAGTTATCGTCTAGTCTCCGAGGATGATGAGAGCCTCGGCAATGAGGACTTCATCATGCCTGAGGCACCCCTCGATCAGGAGCGCTTCAAGCGCCAGCTAATAGCCACTACAAGAAGCATGAAGAAGCAGCAGCAGCAGCTCCAAGCTGATCAAGACCTGCTCATCGACAGGTGGACTGATGTCCTGGCAGCCGAAGAATACGGCCTCGAGCGCCCAGCCAAGAGTTACCCAAAGCGCAGACTTCTACCTCAGTTTGATGAGGAAGCACCAGATCCCATACCTCCCTCACGCAACACGTCCCGACCACCATGCGGTCGGGATAGTGCGGCGGACCGACCACCCCGCGGTCGGGATAAAACGACAACTCAGGCTGAACAACAGCCCGCCCCACCGCCGCGCAAAAACAGGGACAGAACAGCTCGGTACCATACATACGACCTTCGGCAGGATCTGGACAGTAGAGCAGGACACACTAGATCAATCTACGGATCGCGAGGATGCTTCCTGACTCGGGATGACGGCTACCTATTCGGACGTGACAAACCTAGTCACACCCGGGCCGATAATTGCAGACGGACTTCATCGGAGGTGCGCCGTGACGCGGCCCAATATAGAGGCGCCGCACACCCTCTCTGCCTCACAGATGAGGTCACGAATTCCCCGAGGTGTTCAAACCCATCATATTGAATCATACGACGGAACAACCGATCCCGCAGTTTGGATCGAGTACTTTATTCTCCACATCCACATGGCCCGTGGAGACGACCTCCACGCCATCAAACACCTCCCACTAAAACTCAAAGGGCCAGCTCAACACTGGCTAAACAGTCTGCCCGAGAATTCCATCGGCAGCTGGGAGGACTTGGAAGAGGCCTTCCTTGACAACTTCCAAGGTACATATGTCCGGCCACCTGATGCCGATGAATTAAGCCACATAGTTCAACAACCCGGAGAATCAGCCAGAAAATTCTGGACTAGGTTCCTAACCAAAAAGAACCAGATCATTGACTGTCCAGATGCCGAAGCCCTAGTGGCCTTTAAACACAGCATCCATGTCGAATGGCTAGCACGCCACCTTGGCCACGAAACACCGAAGTCCATGGCAGCCCTTACGACACTCATGACCCGCTTTTGCGCGGGTGAGGACAGCTGGCTAGCTCGTAGTAAAAACACAGCCAACGAGACAGGCCCCTCCGAGGCCAAGAACAGCTCCGGTGCAACAGACACACACGCCGAAGCAATGGCGACAACACCGATGAAACCATCGTTAATGCCGGATTCAACGGCTCCAAGTACAGCCAGCGAAAGAAGCCCTACAAAAGGAATAGTGAGGGACCATCTAGCCTGGGTCGCATACTCAATCGTCCGTGCCAGATACATGGTACCCCAGGTAAACAAGCCAATCACAACAACAGAGACTGTTGGGTTTTCAAACTGGTTGGCAAGTTAAATGCCGAAAACGAAGAAAAGGGATCACAAAGTGAGGACGAGGACGAAGAGCCCCGGCAGCTAAACACTGGGGGGCAGAAGAAATTTCCCCCTCAAGTCAAAATGGTGAACATGATATACACTACACACATCCCCAAAAGGGAGCACAAGCAAGCACTTAGGGATGTCTACGCGGCAGAGCCAGTCGCCCCAAAATTCAATCCGTGGTCGTTGTTCCCGATCACCTTCGATCATCGAGATCACCCAACTAGTATCCGTCATGGCAGTTCAGCCGCACTAGTCCTTGACCCAATTATCGACGGGTTTCACCTAACACGTGTCCTGATGGACGGTGGTAGCAGCCTCAACCTGCTTTATCTGGACACACTGCGGAAGATGGGCATTAACCCCTCACGAATCAAACCAACAAAGACTACCTTTAAAGGAGTCATACCAGGCGTAGAGGCCTGCTGTACAGGCTCAATCACGATGGAGGTGGTCTTCGGTTCTCCGGACAACTTCCGAAGCGAAGAGTTAATCTTCGATATTGTCCCCTTCCGCAACGGCTACCACGCACTGCTCGGACGAACCGTGTTTGCTAGATTCAATGAAGTGCCACACTATGCTTATCTCAAGCTCAAGATGCCCGGTCCACGGGGCGTCATAATGGTCAATGGCAATACTGAATGCTCCCTCCAAATAGAAGAGCACACCGCCGCCCTAGCAGCAGAGGTACAGAGCGGCCTTCTCAAGCAGCACCATACTATGGCTGTCGAGCCCCTGGACATCATTAAGAGGTTCCGGACTACACTACAACAGGACAGCGCGGCTCGTCAAGAGCTCGATTAGCAATTTGGCCTCCGTCCCAGTCCCAATGAAGTAGTGGCATTCATACCACGCGTACATTATTACGCACTCAAAATTCCATGGACATCAACGGAGGCACAAGCTAGCCCGGGATCTATAGTTTGTCTAGACCGATCCTGGACACACATATAACTTTACTATTTCCTTTTTCCCTTTTTCGCAGGTTTCTCTTATGCGAGCCTCTTTCGACGGCCTGATTTATGGTCCTATCAAAGGACAAATACACCAGATCGACATGGAGCACAGGCGTACAGGGGCAGCCCTAGAGGCCAATCCAACGATTACTCTAACCGTTCTCGGGACCCACGCGCAGCTCGCCTCCGGTTGCGGCATGTCAAATAGCCGTTTTCTTATTGCATTATGTTGTACCATTGTGCTTGGACGCATTAACCCAACTATAATGGAAACAATTCATGATCCAAGTTCAATGGCCCCAGATCCTATCTCTGTTCTCCCTCTGTTTTCCTTTATATTACTTATTTCCTAGCAACCATACACTCTGGTACGCTTCACATTTGCCAGGGCCTCCCCATCACCCCACGATACGGCAACAAAGTCCGAAAACTCCTTAAAGATCAGTTCGGCACCCTGAATTTAGCATTATATGCATTGGCTCCGAATCATGTCTTTGGTCAATAGTTGGATTGCGCGGCTCTTGTGCTTGCTACCCTACGTTCTGCTAAATCGGCTAGGTAGTAAAGGGTGAACTACTGTGATTGTGCCCTGTCCTTGACCAGATGAGCGCCTTAGTAGAGAAAGCCGAAAACTGACTATCATGATATGGCGAGAGCCCGTCAGCTGTTCGAGGGTTACAAATCGTTGGAGATTTTTTCCTCATTATGCGAAAGATCGGCACTTCCCGATCAGATGCTGACAGCACTCTGGTTTGAACCAGGGGCTGCGCCCATGCTTTATTATAAAACTCCTATGGCTAAGTGAGGGTGTTCAAGTCGTATAGTCTGATTGCCTTGTTCGTTGTGCTAAACAACTCCTTTGAGGACCATATAATTGGATCAAGATTGTTTATATTCCATCCCGAACACCTTCGTACTACCTACGTGAGGGCAGAAGCCGACGATTAGCCAACCCTCGGATTACATACAACACGACCGCACAGGAGGAAACAATTAAAGCATAACAAAATTACATTGCCAAAACAAGCTTTGTTTTTCATAATACAAGGCAAGGGCAACATGAATACATTTATTCAAATACAACGTCCTGCGAACATTGTGCTGTCGCAAGGCGAGACCCCTCCAGGACATCCGCAAAATACCGTTCGGGTGTGCGGTGCTCCTTGCCCTCCGGTGGCCCTCTGGTCACCTCGACAGCGTCCATCTTCGCCCACCACATCTTGCAACGGGCGAAGGCCATGCGCGCACCTTCAATGCAGGCCGAGCGCTTGACGACGTCCTGCCGAGGACAAGCGTTCACCATCCGCCTCACGAGTCTGAAGTAGCTGCCTGGCATAGCTTCGGCTGGCCATAGCCGGATTATCAAATCCTTAATGGCTAGTTCGGCCACCCTATGCAGCTCCACCAGCTGTTTCAGGTGATCGGTGAAGGACACAGGATGCTCCGGCGCTGCATACTGCCACCAGAATAGCTTCTCCGTAGAACCCCATCCTTCGGCTTGATAGAACTCCGCGGCGTTTGATACACTGCGTGGTAAATCCGCAAAAGCTCCTGGGGAACTCCGAACCCGGGTTAGTAAAAGGTACTGCTTCTCCGCATACTTGCTTTGCATCTTAAATGCCTTACCCGCCGTGATCTTCTTGGCCTCCTGGATCTCCTGGAGGGCGGCCCGGGCCTCATTCCGTGCGGTCTCCGCGCTCTGACGAGCCTTGGCAAGTTAGGTCCCTTGAACCGATGCATCATGCTCCAAGGCCTCGCATTTTTTCACCGCATCCTGGAGCTCCTGCTGGACTTCTTTGACCCGGCCCTTGTGCTTCTTACGGGTGGCTTGCTGTTGGACAGCCTTCTCCTCGACCTCGCCCAGGGCCTTCCTCAGGGACTCAACCTTGGTCGCGGCTCCTGCACATATCATGACACTGCGGTCAATATACAGCGCCTACTCCTTCCAAACACACACCAAGTCGTCACTCACCTTGCTTCTCCTGGAGCCGAACCTTAACCTCACCGAGCTCGTTCTCAGTCCGCTCCAGCCTCTGCCTCAGCTCAAAGACTTCGACAGCATGCGAGGTTGCAGCCAACAATGACGCCTACTTATCCATCCATATTACGTTAGTCTCCTATAACAAAGGATTGATCCTCTGTCCAGTTCTTCTTACCGAACACCGGACAGTGTCTCAGGGGCTACTGTCTACATGGGGTTTTTTTCTCTTTCTTACCTCGAAACCTGTCAATAGGCTGCTGTCGGCTTCATTCAGTCCACTCTTGGCGGACTGAATCTTCTCGATCATGACGGAGGCGCCTCGAAGCGCCTCCATCAGGTTATCCGGCGCCCCTCGACGGACAGGGGCCACCGGTGCAAGCGACACACCCCCCTCCTTCAAAGGGGGCTGCTCGCCCGACTCCGGAGCCATATGGATCTCCGGAATTGTATTCGGCTGAGGGCAAAACTGGACGCGGCTATATTCGCCAGTCTCTGTGGGGATCGGCTCCCCCATGTGTTTGGCAATGCAGGTCTCGCCTTGTGGCGCCTCCTGGACAGTGTCCTGGGCTCCTCCCCGGTTCGGAGCGGTCCTCCGGGATAACACTTCGGTGCCGTCCCTGGCCCCGGGGGAATAAGCAGGCGGTGGCGACATGCTCGCCATCTCCGACGGAGCCAATGAACCTCCAGATGAGGATCGCTGGATAAGGTCGTGGGCCGGACTGCAATAGTACAATTAACTATATCAAGATAATGAAGAGAAAGGGCCGGATGCGCGCATGAGCGAGCCATGTCACTTACGATGCGGCCTGGGGCTTAGTGTGGGGGCGTCGTTCCGGACTGCTATCAAGGTCCCACGCGGTGTTGACTGATGACCCACAAGTATAGGGGATCTATCGTAGTCCTTTCGATAAGTAAGAGTGTCGAACCCAACGAGGAGTAGAAGTAAATGATAAGCGGTTTCCAACAAGGTATTCTCTACAAGTACTTAAATAAGTGGTAACAGATAGTTTTGTGATAGGATAATTTGTAACGAGCAACAAGTAACAAAAGTAAATAAAGTGCAGCAAGGTGGCCCAATCCTTTTTGTAGCAAAGGACAAGCCTGGACAAACTCTTATATAGAGAAAAGCACTCCCGAGGACACATGGGAATATCGTCAAGCTAGTTTTCATCACGTTCATATGATTCGCGTTCGGTACTTTGATAATTCGGTATGTGGGTGGACCGGTGCTTGGGTACTGTCCTTACTTGGACAAGCATCCCACTTATGATTAACCTCTATTGCAAGCATCCGCAACTACAACAAAAGTATTAAGGTAAACCTAACCATAGCATGAAACATATGGATCCAAATCAGCCCCTTACGAAGCAACGCATAAACTAGGGTTTAAGATTCTGTCACTCTAGCAACCCATCATCTACTTATTACTTCCCAATGCCTTCCTCTAGGCCCAAATAATGGTGAAGTGTCATGTAGTCGACGTTCACATAACACCACTAGAGGAGAGAGAACATACATCTCATCAAAATATCGAACGAATACCAAATTCACATGACTACTAATAGCAAGACTTCTCCCATGTCCTCAGGAACAAAAGTAACTACTCACAAAGCATAAACATGTTCATAATCAGAGGGGTATTAATATGCATATAGGATCTGAACATATGATCTTCCACCAATTAAACCAACTAGCATCAACTACAAGGAGTAATTAACACTACTAGCACCAATCCCGGACTTGGAGACAAGAATTGGATACAAGAGATGAACTAGGGTTTTGAGAGGAGATGGTGCTGATGAAGATGTTGATGGAGATTTCCCTCTCCCGATGAGAGGAGCGTTGGTGATGATGATGGCGATGATTTCCCCCTCCCGAAGGGAAGTTTCCCCGGCAGAACAGCTCTGCCGGAGCCCTAGATTGATTCCGCCAAGGTTCCGCCTCGTGGCGGCGGAGTTTCGTCCGAGAAGATGGCTTCTTATTTTTCTTCCATCGAAGGACTTCATATAGCAGAAGATGGCCACCGGAGGGCCATTAGGGGGGCCACGAGGTAGGGGGTGCGCTTAGGGGGGTAGGGCGTGCCCCCACCCTCGTGGGTAGGGTGTGGCCCCCCTGGTGAATCTCTTCCGCTGAGTATTTTTTATATATTCTGAAAACGTCTTCTGTGAAGTTTTGGGACTTTTGAAGCTGTGCAGAATAGGTCTCTAATATTTACTCCTTTTCCAGCCCAGAATCCCAGCTGCCGGCATGCTCCCTCTTAATGTAAACCTTGTAAAATAAGAGAGAATAGGCATAAGTATTGTGACATAATGTGTAATAATAGCCCATAATGCAATAAATATCGATATAAAAACATGATGCAAAATGGACGTATCATTGACCGCTGGGACGCCCTTCCCCTTCTTGGGCATTTCCGCCTCTGGATGCGCCAAAGCCGCCCTGTTCTTCTTCCTCTTCTCAGGGGGAGGGTTGATTTCCTCCTCCTCCTCTTCCTTGCCATTGTCCTCAGGGATAGAGGACTGAGCTTCGTCATCTTCAAACATTACATCTGAAGTGCCCTTGCGACGGGGGCCACTCTTGCCCCCTTGGCCTTCTTCTCCGGCGCCTTATAAGGCGTCGACGCCAGCATCTTCGCTAGACGCGGGATGACGGGTTCTTCAGGCAGTAGAGCCGGACACTGGATCCACTTTGCTCTCTCCATCTAGTCCTAAAAAAGCAATAATAAAATCTCAGGCATCATCCTTGAAACAAACAAGTGGAGAATGCATCAAAAAGGACATACCTCGCTAGCGCGGAGTTTAGCTTTGTGCCCGCAATCTAAATCTGCGGCCGGCGGTTTCTCGTTGCCCTTAAAGAGCAACTTCCATGCACCTTCGTGAGTAGTCTCGAAGAGCCTCACCAGGGTCTAGTGCTTCTTCGGGTTGAGCTCCCACAGAGGATGGCTTCGGGGCTGTCATGTAAGGATCCGGGGAACTAGCATCACTTGGATCACATCAACGAACTTGACGTTCTTGGTTACCATGCTTGAATGCACGTTTGTGGCGCTATCATCTCGTCAGGTGAACACCAGTCCGAACTCTTCTCGACCCAGGAGGTGAGTCGCATGGGAGGGTCGGAGCAGAATTCGGCAGTTGCGGCCCAGGTGGTGCCGGGAGGTTCTGTGATGTAGAACCACTACTTCTGCCACTCCTTTACCGTGTCCACAAAAGTACCATTGGGCCAAGAGATGTTGGACATCTTGCTCACCATGGCTCCTCCGCACTCCGCGTGCTGACCATCCACCACCTTCGGCTTCACGTTAAACACTTTGAGCCACAACCCGAAGTGGGGTTGGATGCGGAGGAAAGCCTCACACACGACGATAAACGCCGAGATGTTGAGGAAGGAATTCGGGGACAGATCATTGAAATCTATCCCGTAATAATACATCAGCCCGTAGACAAAAGGGTGGAGTGGAAACCCTAGCCCGCGAAAGAAATGGGGGATGAACACTACCCTCTCGGTGGGCTTCGGCGTGGGGATGACTTGTCCCTCAGTCGGCAAGCGGTGAGTGATCTCCTTCGCCAAGTATTCGGTCGTCCGAAGCTCCGTAATGTTATCCTCCTTGACGGAGGATACCATCCACTTGCCTTAACCTCCGAATCTGGACATGGTTGCTGGAGTGGAAAGGAGATGAGAACTTGGGCGCTGGAGCTTGAGATTGGAAAGGCGGAGACAGAGAGAGGGCGTGAGAGAGGAAGAGGGAATCCTTATCCCCTTATAAAGGCAACGAATATTAAACGCCTCCTCACTCGCCTTAAGATTCGCCTATTCCCAAGGGCTGTATAAACGGCACGGTTGGGTTACCCATGCCCGCATTGATGAGAATCCCGCGATAAGGGGACACGATCTCTGCTTTGACAACATGTGCCAATGGAAACCATGTCTCGGGACGTGCGGCGTCGAAACATGAAAGCGATTTGGAATTGTGACTGGGCAGACGTGATGTCATGTTGTAAAAAGCTGTCAGCAGATTAGACTCACGTAAAAATATATTCTCTCTGTGGTTACGTATGGTGTGTTTGTGTGTGACAGGTCCTGATACTATCATCGCATCCGAAGACTATCTTGAAGTTCAGATTGAAGGGAACCCACCTTGCAATGCCGAAGACAATCTGCGCGCCGGACTCCTCGCCATTGAAGCCAGATTCACAGGCTACTGAGGGAGTCCTGGACTAAGGGGTCCTCGGGCGTCGGGCCTGTTATCCGTGGGCCGGACTGATGGGCTATGAAGACATGAAGGCCGAAGATGTACCTGTGTCCGGGTTGGACTCTCCTTGGCGTGGAAGGCAAGCTTGGCGACCGACTATGAAGATTCCTTCTTATGTAACCGACTCTATGTAACCCTAGATCCCCCCCGGGTGTCTATATAAACCAGACGGGTTAGTCCGGAAAGGATATACTCATTACCATAGTCATACATGCTAGGCTTCTAGGGTTTAGCCTTTACGATCTCGTGGTAGATCAACTCTTGTAACACTCATATTCATCAAGATAAATCAAGCAGGACGTAGGGTATTACCTCCATAGAGAGGGCCCGAACCTGGGTAAACATCGTGTCCCCCGTCTCCTGTTACCGTCGATCCGAGACGCACAGTTCAGGACCCCCTACCCGAGATCCGCCGGTTTTGACACCGACACAAACTGCATAACAACATACGTTGTTCCCTTTGCCATCGGGATGTTACTTGCCCGAGATTCGATCATCGGTATCTCAATACCTAGTTCAATCTCGTTACCGACAAGTCTCTTTACTCGTTCCGTAATGCAACATCCCGTAACTAACTCATTAGTCACATTTCTTGCAAGGCTTACAGTGATGTGCATTACCGAGAGGGCCCAAAGATACCTCTCCGATACACGGAGTGACAAATCCTAATCTCGATCTATGCCAACTCAACAAACACCATCGGAGACACCTGTAGAGCATCTTTATAATCACATAGTTACGTTGTGACGTTTGATAGCACACAAGGTGTTCCTACGATATTCGGGAGTTGCATAATCTCATAGTCAGAGGAACATGCACTACAAAAAAAGACACATCCGTGACATTTTGGGCCGAACGAATTTTTTTCTGTCATACTGATGACACTTCTATGACGATAGTTGTGACAAAACCCAGTATCATCATAGATGTGGCGGGCTCCTACTTCTATGACAAAAAATCAGGAGAGAAAATGGGCTTTTCGTCCTGGGCGGGCCAGAGACGCAGTTGCATGACATTCTTTGGGTCGTCCATGACGAAAAAAACCGTGGTAGAAGCGAGGGCGAGGAAAATATCGGGGTGTTCCTGTCGGATTTCGGGTTTCGGCAAAACCCTTAAGGTTCGAACACTGGTGTGCGCGCGAAGATCGCTCCCTCACCAATCACGCCCTCAAGTACTTCGCGATCTCAAAGGCTAGCTCGATGAACTCGCAACACAAGAGACACAAGATTTATACTGGTTCGGGCCACCGTTGCGGTGTAATACCCTACTCCAGTGTGGTGTGGTGGATTGCCTCTTGGGCTGATGATGAATAGTACAAGGGGAAGAATAGGCTCCTGAGGTGAGGTGTTCTTGTGCTAGGTGAGTGTGTGAATGGATTGGATCTAGGTCTCCCCCCCTCCCGCTCTATGGTGGTGGCTAATCCTATTTATAGAGACCCTGGTCCTCTCCCCAAATATTGAGCGGGAAGGGAGCCAACAACGGCCAATTTGAAAGGGGACAACTAGTACAAGTTATCCTGACAAAAGTAGTCTTCGCCTAGCAAAGGCTCTGGTTGTGACGCCGTCTTGGGCTCCATGGTGACCTCCGTCCTGCCGTCCTGCTGGTCTTGGTCTCGTTGCACTGATATGGAAACCTTTGCTTGACGCCTCGGTACTCTTCGTTTGCGCTTGCCTCCTTAGCACCAAAGGGGAACCGCCTGGCACCCGCCTGGTATCGATCGTCATGGCTCACGTCATTGGAACCTCGCGAGGTTTGACTGGCCTTGATCTCTCTGCCCCTCGCGAGCCAGCCTGGTGAGGCCGCTCGTGAGGAGGTCTTGTGTCGTCCACCTCGTGAGGCTTGGCCCCTCGCGAGGGTCTTGAATGCTTGTTGGTGAAGATGGGCCGTACGGGCCCGCTTGCAGAGCCATGCCGTGGGCCGCAAGCAGGCAAGTCTGGGGACCCCCGTTTCGAGAACGCCGACAGTAGACCTGGGGCCCAAGGCGCACTCGGGCTTGGCTTCGAGGCGAAGCCAAGGGGCAAGTGTGGAGCGCCGCGGGCCCCATTAGCCTGTGGCCTTGGTCGACGCGCAGTGGTTCATTGGACGTGGGCGTCTCCGCTTCCCCATGCAGCCTTGGTAAATGCCCGACTGTCAAAAGGCTGGCGTAGGTAGCGCTTGCCTTCACTGCTTCCTTTCGCCTTGCTCAGATCCACTTCTTTCTCCCTGCTTCCGAAATCTCTAGATCTACTCCCATCCTTTCCTACATCAGTGACCTATGGAGCCCTGGAGGGTCAAGCCCGCCTCGTCGCCGGCTTGGTACGAGCCAGCCCTCGACGCGCCCAACGTCTCAGAGAAGAACCTCGCCGCCACGCGCTTGCTAACGGCGGGGGAAAGCAACAGAAAGGGGAAGACCGGGCTCTGGGCCAGCTCCGATGTGCCAGAGCCTGAGGGAAGCAGCTTCTTCCCTTCTTTACGAGCAGCATCGTCGCAGGGCTGGTTCCCCCTTTTCTGACTTCTTTGAGGTCCTTCACCACTACGGACTGTAGGCGCTGCATCTTCATCCCAACTCTATCCTTCTCTTGTCAATCTTCGCCTACTACCGCGAGGCGTACCTCGGCGTAATGCCGTCCGTGGCTCTGCCGCTCCACTTCTTCTTCCTCCGCGTCAATGATGGCCGTACCTCTGGGTGTGCCATTTTCATCATGGCCGGCAAGGCCAACTCCATCTCGAAGATGGGGAAGAAGGCCGATGGCTTCAGGAGCAAGTGGGCCATGATGGATGCCAAGTGCGCCCACCCACGCTTGATGCTGCCGACGGAGATGCCCCAGTCCGACAAGGGGTGGTCTCGCATGAAGCTCACTGATGAGCGGGCGACGTTGGTGCTGGATCAGATGAACGCCGACTTGAATCCGGGCAACGCGAAGGCGGCGAAGGTGATGGGGCCATGCTCCTGAGGGAATTCCTGATGCTGCGCGTAGCCCCACTCCAGGCGCGTACGCGCCCCTTGTGGGAGCTTGGGAACAAACAGGACAAGGTTCGCTTGAGCCCGAAAGCCTTGTGTGATGATGAAATGGCTGTGGGTCTCCGCAACCAGGTCGGGGACGACCAGGCATACCCGCCGAATGTCTTCACTCCCTTGTTCCGCCGCAAGGACGGGGCGCTGGTCGTGGCCTTCTGGCCAACCTTTGACGGGCATGGACTGGTGCCGCCGGCTCCCACCGGGGCCCCTGCGACGCCGACGCTGGTGGACCTGTCTTTTGGTGAGTCCCGCGGGGAGGAAGAGGAGGAGGAGGTATACTCGGAGGTGACCCCTGAAGGGATGGGGAAACCTCCCCCTTGAGCAAAGCTGACATCCTCCGCACCCTTCCTAATGACGACAAGGTTGACGCCCGCCTGGAGAGGGGAGAGCCGTCCACCATCCCGACGAGGGATCGATCGACGTTGATCTCCCGGGACACTGCTTCTGCTCTGACGCCGCCTGGAGCCGCTTCCGGCCCAGCTATCGCTCCTGCTTCTACTTCCGGAGCTGGCGCGCCCGTGCCTCGGGTTGCGAAGCTCTCCGGCTTCAAGCTCCCGAAGTGGAGGGACTATGTCCCGGCAGATCAGTAAGTGTCCCTGTCGGTGTCAAAACCGGCGGATCTCGGGTAGGGGGTCCCGAACTGTGCGTCTAGGCCGGATGGTAACAGGAAGCAAGGGACACGAAGTTTTACCCAGGTTTGGGCCCTCTTAATGGAGGTAAAACCCTACATCCTGCTTGATTAATATTGATGATATGGTAGTACAAGAGTAGATCTACCACGAGATCGGAGAGGCTAAACCATAGAAGCTAGCCTATGGTATGATTGTTGTTCTGTATGTTGTCCTATGGACTAAAACCCTCCGGTTTATATAGACACCGGAGAGGGTTAGGGTTACACAAAGTCGGTTACAATGGTAGGAGATCCATATATCCGTATCACCAAGCTTGCCTTCCACGCCAAGGAAAGTCCCTTCCGGACACGGGACGAAGTCTTCAATCTTGTATCTTCATAGTCCAGGAGTCCGGCTGAAGGTATAGTCCGGCCATCCGGACACCCCCTAATCCAGGACTCCCTCAGTAGCCCCTGAACCAGGCTTCAATGACGACGAGTCCGGCGCGTAGATTGTCTTCGGCATTGCAAGGCGGGTTCCTCCTCCAAGTACTTCATAGAAGATTTTGAACACAAAGATAGTGTCCGGCTCTGCAAAATAAGTTTCCGCATATTGCCATAGAGAGAATAATATTTACACAAATCTAATCTGCTGACATATTTCGTAGTGTGACATCGCACCACGGCCAAGCCTTTATTCGAATCGTTTTATTGTCCCACCTCAGCGTGTCATGCGAGGCGGTTTCCTTGGCACGTCTCGTCGAAGCAGACATCGTGTCCCCTTATTCCGGGATTCTCATCAATACGGGCGTGGGTAACCCAACCGCGCCATTGATTACGGTGCTTGGAGATAAGCGAGTTTTACCAGAGTGGTGGGGACACGTAGTTGCGTCCGCCCATATAAGGGGATAAGGATCCACCTTTTCACCTACGCCTTCTTCCTCCTTTGCCTATCCATTTTCGCGCACTCGAGCTCCAGCGCCCAAGTCCGCACTCCCCACCTCAACCTTCTCCAGCCATGTCCGGAGCGGGAGGCAAGTGGATGGTCTCCTCCGTCATGGAGGGACACATCAAAAAACTGAGGAAGGCCGGATACTTGTCTAACGACATCGCGTACCGGCTTCCCGAAGAGGGGCAGCTCCTCCCCACCCCAAGGCCCCATGAGAGGGTAGTGTTCCTTCTCCACTTCCTCCTCGGACTGGGCTTTCCTATCCACCCATTTGTCCGGGGACTCATGTTCTACTACGGCCTGGATTTCCATGATCTGGCCCCGAACTTCATCCTCAACATCTTGGTGTTTATCGTCGTGTGCGAGGCTTTCCTCCGCATCCGCCCCCATTTCGGCCTATGGCTCAAGACTTTCAATGTCAAGCCGAAGGTGGTGCGCGGCAACCAGGCGGAGTGCGGAGGCGCCATGGTGGGCAAGATGCCCAACGTCTTATGGCTCGAGGGCTCCTTTGTGGAGACCCTAAAGGGGTGGCAATCGGGGTGGTTTTACATCACCGAGCCGCGCGACCCTAAGTGGGTCGCAGCCCCCGAGTTCCGGTCCGGACCGCCAACGCGGCTCACGTCCTGGAAAGAGACGGGCCTGTCGTGGGGCAGCAAAGGAGAGGTGACTGGACTGCAAACATGCATCCAAACCCTGGTGGACAAGTAGCTCAAGCTTGTCAACATAGTCTAGGTTATGCTCATCCGCCGGATCCTCCCGTGTCAACAACGGGCCTTCAATCTATGGGAGTTCAACCCGGCGCAGCACCGAACTCTGAGCAGGCTCTTCAACACGACGTACGAAGATGCCTGGAAGGTGCTTTTCAAGGGCGCCGAGGCTCCCGCATCCTCTACCGAGGATCGCGGATTCAGCGCGCAGCGTCACGCTAGCACGGTAAGTTGTTTGTACCTTTTAAAGGGTATTAGTTTTTCATAGTTTAACTCTATGCGGGATCTAAGCTCCCTTACCTTTGACGGGATTGGCAGGCGAAGTCTGGACAGATCGACTGTCCGCCTCCTTTGCCCGAAGACCCAGCCGATGCCCGCTTGGCGAAGCTGCTGGTTCCGGCACCCCATGTGGTGCCGGAGAAGAAGGCCACAAAGAAGGCCACGGGGACTCGAAAAAGTGCCCGGCGCCAGGAGGTGTCGGGTTCATCATCCGACGGCTCCAAGGTGCATTCCTCCCGTGAAGACGAGGAGGAGGAAGAAGAGACCTCTCCCCCTCTAGCGGGGGGGGGGAGAAGAAAAGGAAGGCAGCCCTCACTAGGGAGGCCAAAGGGTCCAAGAAGGGGAAAACCCTTCCTCCGGACTACTGCACCAACGCCGACGACGGCGGAGAGGAGTGGCCACTCGGGGCCAAGCCCCTGGCAAAATCATAAGTATCCAGATACTAGAGTAATTCATAGTATTCCTTTATTGCACAACTTTCCCTTATGTCGAATATGATTATGCAGCCCACCCAAAGACCGGCTCGACGCGTCGTCGAGCGGTTCACTAGACTCGTTGGATGTGAATTCGCTTCCGACGGCAACCTCCCCCCGCCCTTCGGATGACGCCGAAGTGTTGTCCCAACAAGTTCCAAGCCAGGAGGAGGTGGTCCTAGAGGCGCCGCAAGGTGACCTCCCAGACTGCAGGAGTAAAGGGGATAAAACCCCCCAGGGCTCCAAGTCCGGCTCTAGGCCGGACACCGCTCCGGAACCTTCAAAGGTTCCAGAGTCCGGTGGGCGACCTCCTTCCAAGAGGAGCAAGCCCGCCGTGCCGGTGACCCCCGTCCAACTGGAGGCGCCGGACAATCTGTTGGAGGTGCTCAAAGGCGCCTCCATCGTCGAGGAGCACCGCACCATTATGAGTGCGATGGTCCAGAAGGTTCAGTCCGCCAAGAGCGGACTGACTGAAGCTTGTGCTAGCCTTTTAACAGGCTTTGAGGTAAGTAAAGAATGTGTAAATAATATTACCGTATAGACAGTAGCCCCTGATGCTCTGTTTGGCGTTCGGGAAGAAAAGCCGAATAGAGGATCAAATAAAATTTGCAGGAGTCTAACAAAAAGGAGTCAATAGCATATGCAGGCTTCTCTGCTGGCATCCGCTGCACTGACTGCGGAAGTGGACATGCTAAAGCAGAACCTCGAGCAGTCCGAGCAAGAGCTCGGGCATGCCAAGAAGCAGCTCGAGGACAAGGAAGGTAAGAAATACCTTGTTTAAAAAAGTGCAATTGCAAAAAATGACAGGATTATCGTGGCTATTGTAGGGGCCACGTCTGAGGTGGCGACCCTTAAGCAAGCGCTGTCCGAGGCCGAGAAGAGGGCGGCCACGGAGCGCACCGAGCGGGAGAAGTACGAGGCCCAGGTTGGCAAGGTGCGGCAAGAGCTCTAGGCTCTCATGAAAAAACATGAGAGTTTGGAGCTTGACTCAAAGACGCGAGCGTCCTGCTCGCGGTGGCTATTGAAAATGCCAAGTCTGCCTAGGCTGAATCCCAGAAGACCCTCCAGGAGTTGGATGCGGTGAAAAATATAGGGGCGGGTAAGGCATTCTTTATGCAAAACAAACACATAAACATGAGTTACTTGTTACTTACCTGAATCCGGAGCTCTCTAGGAGCATGCGCAGATCTTCCCCACAGCGTGACCGACGCCGCCGCATTCTATCGAGCCGAGGAGGGCAGCTGAACAGAGAAGGTGTTCTGGTCACAGTATGCTGAGGCCGGACACCCCATGGCCCTGAGCGACCAGCTGAAGCAACTGTTCGAGCTCCACAAGGCGGCCGAACAGGCCATGAAGGGCCTCATAGTTCGACTGTGGCCTGGAGAGGCTCTGCCTGGCAGCTATTTCGGGCTGGTGCGGCGGCTGGTGGGGGCCTGTCCAAGGCTCGAAGTCATCAAGTGCTCTGTCTGCGTTGAAGGCGCCCGTAGGGCCCTTGCCCGTGCTAAGGTGCACTGAGGCAAGCTGGATGCTGAGAAGCTTGTGAAGGACGGGCCACCGTCGGGGAAAGAGCATCGCAAGCCTGAGAATTATTATAAGGATGTTCTGAAGGGTGCCCGCCTTATGGCAGATGAATGTTCCAGGGATGTAATTTTTGAGTAAAACTCGCTCGTTTTGTCCTGTGCGCTGAAAACTTGTTCATATGCGCTAAGCAATGCTGTTGGAATTTAAAATATTACCTTCTGTGCGGCTGTTTATCAATTCTGAGAGATGGCGAGTCGTCGGCTTCTGCCCCCGTGCCGCTAGTGCTGGGGTGTTCAGGGATAAACCTGAGCGCTCTTTTTCCCATGTTTGGGTCCTTCGAGGGCGGCGCTCAGCACAACGAACAAGGCAATCAGACTATAATGCGTGAACACTCTCACTTAGCCATAGAATTCTATAATTTTAAATTTCAGCGAAGCCCCTGGTATTCGGAAGATCGAGTTCGGGGCGCTATCCACGCCTTGGCCGGACAGAGCCGACTCCTCGCTCTAAATGGCATAAGTCTTTAGGGACTCGAAAAACCTCTCGAACAGCGACCAGCTCTCGCTTCATCATGATAGTCAGTTTTAGCTTTCTCTACTGAGGTGCTCGACCCAGCTCAACTGGGGCACAATCGCAGTAGTTCTTCTAGTGCTACCTTAGCCGATATAGCGGAATGTAAGGCACTAAAACATAGGAGCCGGGCAAACCCAACTATTGACCCAAGACATGATTCGGAGCCGATGCATATAATGCTATAAGTTCGGGGTGCCGCACTTGTTAAAGTGTTCGGACTTCTCTCACCATATTGAGGGGTACTAAAGCCCCTGGCGTATTTTGGCCGTACCAAAGTGTACGGGTGCAACATGTCGTTAAGGAACATATATTTGTAAAAAGAGTAAGGCAAAAATAGACAAAAGCTATGCATTGTTTATTAAAAAGGGCTGCGATCAAAGCAGAACAATACAAATAATGCGATAAGCAAAAGGTTGGACTATTTAACATGTCGGTTCCAGGGGCAGGCTATGGAATGGTATGCGAAACAGGTATACTGCTCGTGATAGAGACCACCTGGAAGTTCCGTAATGCGGCATGGCTTGTCTGCTTCCCTGGTTCTTGCATCGTTTGTGCGGCAATTAAACTGCCGAACAGGCCTTCCGAAGAATGGAGTCCTGAAAGTAAGAGAAAATTAAAAAATTGGCAGCCCCTGGTGCGGTTTAAGTCGTGTTTCGGGCGTGCCGTGATGGTGCCCCTCCCCCTGTACCCATGGTATTTCTAGAGCGTAGTTATGTACGCGAAGCACTGGTGTCACATTTTTGCGAGGGCTGGGGTTGGTCCGCATTGCTACGCCTGCTCGGAACGTGCCAGGCGGTCTTGTTGTAGGTTACTCCGGGCGTGCTTGACGGTGTCCGGACGTTTAATGGCCGGACTAGAGAACTGCCTGGAGAGGCTGCTTTGTACTTCCGCTGCAAGGGCCGCTGTGTGCTCCTCCGTTCGGAGGGAGCGTTCGGTGTTTCCATTGACCGTAATTACTCCTCGAGGGCTTGGCATCTTGAGCTTAAGGTATGCATAGTGCGGTACCGCATTGAACTTGGCGAATGCGGTTTGCCCGAGCAGTGCGTGATAGCCACTGCGGAATGGGACTATGTCGAAGATTAACTCCTCGCTTCAAAAATTATCCGGAGATCCGAAGACCACTTCAAGTGTGACTAAGCCTGTACAATTGGCCTCTACACCTGGTATTATGCCTTTAAAGGTCATTTTGGTGGGATTAATCCTCGAGGGATCTATGCCCATTTTCCGCACTGTATCCTGGTAAAGTAGGTTCAGGCTGCGGCTGTCGGTGTTCTGGGAACGGGGGTCCCCAGACTTGCCTGCCTGCGGCCTGCGGCGTGGCTCAAAAGGGGGCCCAGCACGGCCCATCTTCACCAACACAAACCCAAGACCCTCGCGAGGGGCCAAGCCTCGCGGGGCGGACAATGCGGAGCTTCCTCGGGCACGGCCTCGTCAGGCTGGCTCACGAGGAGGCGGAGAGATCAAGGCGGGGTACCTCACGAGGTGCCCGTGACGCAAGCCATGACGACTCAGGGCGCCAGGCGGGTGCCAGCCCGCGCAGCGTCCTCCTTTCCTCTTTGGTGCAAAGGGGGCAAGCGCAGCCGCGGAGTACCGAGGCATCAGGCAAAGGTTGCCATTTCGGTGCAACGAGACCAAGACCAGGAGGACTACGAGACGGAGGTCACCGTGGAGCACAAGACGGCGTCATCACCAGAGCTTTGCGCAGGAGAAGACTACTTTTGTCAGGATAGCTGATACTTGCTGTCCCCCTTCAAATTAGCCCGCCATTGTTGGTTCCCTTCCTGCTCGATATTTGGTAAGAGGACAAAGGCCTCTATAAATAGGACTAGCCACCCACATAGCAAGGGGTCGGTTTTTGGCTGGGGGCAGAGAGAGAGAAGGTGACTGAACTCCACTGAGCAGTTCATCGCCCCAGCCAAGAACAGACCCTCGCGAGGCTGTTCTTCCTTGTATTGTTCATCATCATCAGCCCAAGAGGCAATCCACCACACCACACACTGGAGTAGGGTATTACACAACAACGGTGGCCCGAACCAGTGTAAACCCTGTGTCCCTTGTGTTGTTCTTTCCGTAGTTTTAGATCCTAGCATGGCGGAGGGGTGCAGGTAGTTAGGAGGCGAAATCTCCGCGTGCACCCCAGTGTTCGAACCTCAAGGGTCTGCCGGAACCCAAAATCCGACATTTGGCGCGCCAGGTAGGGGTGCGCCGGAATTCGTCTTCCACCGCTCCGTACCCAGTCGCGTCGTCATCACCATGCCTGGTGACCAGGAGGGCAACCCAGACCCATGAGCGGCATGGCCCGCCCGTGCAGAGCCGCTCGCCTCGGGCGACCCCGTGCCCCAGGCAGCTCGTGGTCCGCAGGGCGCTGCGGGCCGCGGGCGACGCGGACAGGCTTCGATAGCTCGCACACCGCGGCAGGCGCGGTCGGCCGCAAGGGCCTCCAATCACGCCGCGACCACGACACCGTACACCCGCCGGGAGCAAGCGAACTCGAGGGCCGCGCTCATGGTGCCCCAAGAGCTGCTGCATTGCAGACTGCTGGAGGGCGGCCGCGACGTGCAGCTGGAGCGGGTGGCAGAGCTCCTGGGCTTCGCCGCCTCGGGGGCTCACCCCTTCTGCACCCAGCTCCCATCTCCAACCTAGGGCGGCCCGCGCGGGGGCCCTGCGCGCACCCGCGGGCTCCAAGGCTACTCCAACACCAGCGAGGCTGTCAGCACCGGACCGGCGGCGGCGCAGCCCCCGCTCCAGGTCCGCGAAGAAGAAGGACTCGAAGCGACCCGCGGCCCCAATGGACAGCCGCACTGCCACCCCACGGTAGGCGCGTCAGGCAGGACCGCGTGGCGCGCAGAGCACTACGGCGTGGCCTTCGGGGTGACGGCGCCAGAGGAATACGTGCCCCTCATGATGGACCAAGGACACCCACACGAGGGCGAACAAGGCTCGCTCCTCAGCCCAAGCTGGGGGGACAAGGCGCCAGAAGCTGAGCCCTTCCAGGAGTCTCGGGACGGTCCCACTGGGCACGCTGGAGGCAACGATTATCGGGTACCGCTAATTCTTCAGCAGGCATACGCTAACCATGGATCACAGGAGGTGCAGGTTGCCACGGCGGGCAGCTGACCCACTCCCACAGTCTCCTACCCCTCGGGAGGAGGGCGCAGGGGGCTGCAGGAGAGGGGCAGGGATTCGACATCACCACCGCGGCGTTCGGAGCAAGGTGTTCTCAGGAGGTAGGCCCTCCGCTGGGGAGGTGCCCCAGGGCCTGCCCCTAGCGGAGGACCCATGGTCGTCAGGGGAACCGCTGGCGACCGCTCTACCCCATCGGCGGCGTCCTGGTTTCCGGTCATCGTTGATGGCACTAGAGTGTGGCGCAAGGCGGGGCCCTCATCTGGCGATATGAAGCAAGGCCAGTACCTGTGAAGAAGGCCCAGTGCCTGTGAAGCTCGCCGCCCCGTGACACTCTCACGTAATAATGAGTGGGGCTGTACACGCCCCGGAGTCTCGGGGGTGCCGGCCTCAGGCCCTGGGGCTCCCTCCCACGCCAAGTGGCAGCACTTAGCTCCGCGCTGGTGAGAATACATCCAAGACTAGATTAGGTGCCGGACGCGGCCTTTTGTTTGCTCTCGTTGCTCTTCCCCTTGGTTGTCGCTTTCCCCCGCTGGATTCAAGTTGGATTCGAATTTGAGATTTGTGTGTGTTCGGGGAAGGGATGCTTAGTCTCGTTTGAGCAATTTCTCGCGTTTTGGTTACCACTTCGCCTCAGCCGCCTCCCCTCGCGAGCCCCTCGCGAGCCGGGTCAGGCCTAGCTTGCGCGCAGCCCAGACTGCCGCCGCCGCATCCTCTCAGGAGGGTGTTTTACTGCAGATCCTACGGATTCAATCAGGGGACACTCAGGACACCACAACCCCCCGCGGGCTGCCTCAGGGCCAGCACGGAACAAAGGTAAACTTGCCGACTAGCGCGTTGCTAAAGCCAGCCACTTGGCGCGGTCGCATGGGCGATGTAGCTTCTACTGATACGATAAACACAAGTTTTACATGAGGAGCTCCCCCTCCAAAATGCTCTCACAGCTATCAGGCCAAAACCTGAGTTCTATTCATGCAGGGTGAGGAAGCAGGAACGATGCACAATCAGTCGGATGAATCCCCCAATGTGTCCTCAGGAGCACCACCAGAGCCGTCCATCACGCCGCCCTCGTCAGCCGCCACGATCACGTGGTCGTTGTCCAAGGCGAAGGCCCTGATAAGAGCGTCCACATTGTCTTCCACCCAGTGTGCCAGCTCGCCTCGGACGGCCTGGGGGACTGGGGCAATGGCGGCATCAAAATCAAAGTGGGGATCCATGTTCCGGAGGTGGCTGAAGATGCGAGAAAAGGCGCGCCTGAGCAGGGCTCGGCTCCTCTCCTCCACCAACCTGTCAGCCCTGATCGACCGCGCCTCCAGCTGCGTCACCACGTTAGTGAAGAACTGAAGATTGCCAGCATAGTTGACTGCGTGCGGCTCGCCAACGGCCTCCTCGCAGATGTTTCCCAAGGCCGCATTGGCTCTCTCCCGGATCGTGGTGAGCATGGGGCCGTGCTCGTGCTCCAGGATCCGCCGCTGATGTATCTCGTCCGCATTCTGGCGCGCGACGGCCTCAGCCTCCTCCACCCGCTGGCGAAGAAGGAGCACCTCAGCCTGAGAAGTGGTTAACTCACCTTGCGCCACCTCAAGGGCGGCCCAGGAAGCATCGGCCTGCCGCGTCACCTCCTCCAGCTTGGACCTCAAGGCGGCAGTCCTGCCTTCAGCTTCGGCCCGGATCAACCCCAGCTTCTCTTTGAACTCGTGCTCGAGGTTCAAATGCGCCATCGCCACTCGATGTCCGACCTCCTCCAGGACGTGGGCTTCCTGTGCAGCAAGATCATCCTCCGCCTACGTCACCAAGCACTCCCTCATCTCCAGATGCTCGTACTCACGGGTACGTTCGGCGGCTTCCAGCGTCAGCGCCTCCTCATGCTTCTGGAGCTCTGCAGAGTCGCCAGAGGCCGCCTTCATCAACGCGAGGGCTGCCTCGCGCAGCTCCACCTACTCCTCCAGCGAGTGGCACCAGGACAGAAGCTCCTGAGCCCGCTCCTCCACAGCCGTTCGCCACCAGTCAGCTTCCCGAGCCTCCTCAGCGGCCCGAGACCGGGCCTCCCGAGAGGCCACCAACGATGCCTTGGCCTCTGCTTCATCAAGATCACGCTGACGGCACGCAAGGGCGATGGCGCCCTCCAGCTCGCGCCTCTCTGCAGCCAGGCGCAGGCCCTCGTCCTCAAGGCGCGTGTCTTCATCAGCAAGCTCCTCACCAAGCAGGCTCACTGCGTCAGTCGCCCTTCGAAGGAATCCTTGGCAGAGAGCGTGACGCTCCCAAGCGCGCTCGAGCACGTCTTCCACACCATCATCTGCCCCAAGCCAGCGCCGGGGGCCGCGAGTCAGCACTCCCCCTCTGGGCTAGGGGCTGGGGGCTGGCACCCTCGCGATGGCCGGGCACGCCGCGTAAGAAGCCCGGCCTGGGGCCAGCCCGTCCTTAGGAGAAGAGCGCAGAAAACGCCTCAGCCAACCGCAGTCCACGACCAGGCAAGAAGCCCATGGCAGGCTAGCTATGCCACGAGAAGGCCCGCGAAGGAGGATCGCGAGGTGCGCGGGGCCACGATATGCCTCGGGATGGTTTGCCTCTTCAATCGCCCTCACCACAAGGGCTCCGCTGCTCGGAGTGCTTGAGGACGGTGGAGGGGGCGAGGTCAAGAGGGACGGCTCCTCAGCCGTCTCCGCAAGCTCGGCTGGAAGGGGCCTGTGGAGCAAGGGTCAGTACAAGTAACAGAAGGATCGGGAGCCGGGAAAGGAGAAGGCTTACTCATCAGTGGCGAAGTACTTCCTACGCTTCAACAGGCGACAAGGGTAATCGTCTCCCAGGGCCTCCCATCTCTTCCGGAGAGCCTCGAAGTTCACGTGGAAGCGGCCCAAGAGTTGGGCGCATGGATCAACCTTCGACGAAGACGGAGCGTCAAGGCGATCTGCGGCAGGGGCGCCTGCCTGATGTGTGCTGCCAATCGCCTCCCCAAGAGAAGCAGCTGGAGCCTCAGGGGCCCTAGTCGCAGGCACTGAGGGCAGCTGCTCGTCACCCTCAGCCTTAGCGGCACTGGCCCCAAGAGCTTCTTACTCATGAGCCTCGCCCGGCACTGTCACCGCGCCGGGAGCCCCCTCGGCCTCTGGTGCCTCGTGCCTCCCTGCTCCGCCACTCGAGGATGAGTCGCCTTGGCCGACTGGAAGGGTAGTCACCACCACTGGGTTCTCGCAAGGCCCGTGAAGGCCGGCGGGGCACGGCCCCCACTCATCAAAGACAGGCATCTGCTTCACAAAGTCGCCCCTGCTCTGGCAGAGGTACAGCAAGGCCCCTCCCTGTCGGACGCTGCCGGGGTTGGGGTCCCCAGTCAGGGTCAAGAGCGCCGTCCTCAGCATCTCTGGAGTCAGGTCCTCTTCCTGGAGCCTCATACGATCCTCGCGCCCACAGAAGGCCCACATTCGGCGAGAGTGGCCTTGAAGAGGAGCAACGCGGCATAGCAGGAACTCCTTCACCACCTTGAGCGCTGTCACGCCAAACGACCTCAAGAGCGCGAAGCGGCGCCAGACGAAGACGAGCCGGGGGCTCTCAAGCGTCTCTTGGCCCCAGCCGGAATTGGGGACAGCAGGTGAGGTCGGCTCCGATAGCAGGGGGCTGGGCACCCCTGCGTCCACATACAGCCACCACTCGCGGAACCCAACCACGGGCAGGGGGAGCTTGAAGTCAATCCCAGAGGCCGCAGTCTCGGATGCGGCAACGAAGCTCACGCAAGCCCAACATTGGGTAGGGTCGACAAGATGCAACGAGAAGAAGTGGCGCAGCAAGGCAACCGAAGGAGGGATGCCCACCATAGCTTTGCAAACAAAGGCGAAGACCGAAAGGAGGGTGATGGATTCAGGACCCAGATGCATCATGTGGATCTGATAGTGGGAAAGCACGGCGTTGAAGAAATCAGAAAAGGGAGGAACCAGACCCGCCCACAGGGCGTTGACAAGATACGGGACGTCGGTGGCTGTCCTGTCGATGGAGAAGTGGGACGCGGGCCAGGCCGTCGTCCTCCCGCATTCATTGAAGATGGTGGCCAGAGCCAAGCTGACCTTGCCCAAGCCCTCGGCGGGGGCCGCCGATGGTGGCGGGCAAGGCGGAGACACGGGTTTCTTCCCTCTCCCCTTCTTCGTCAGACCATGGCGATGGGAAGGGGGGAAGGTTCGAGATCAGGTTGAAAACAGAAGCCGGAGTTCGAGCGGAAGGAGGACAGAGGGCACTCGAGCAACAGAAAAGGGAACGGCTGTGTATGACTACGGGTCCGCCTAGCGTGGCGCAAAATAAGTAGGGCGTGGGGGAACAGTGCCACTCACGACCAATCAACCGCCGCGCGACGCCTAAGGCCGCAGGCTGTTAGGGCCCGTGGCGCTTCGCTCTTGCCCTTCCGCCTCCCTGCACGGCCAAGTCTGGGCGCGCCTTGGGCCCGGGGGCTACTGTCGGCGTTCTAGGAACGGGGGTCCCCAGACTTGCCTACCTGCGGCCTGCGGCGTGGCTCAAAAGGGGGCCCAGCACGGCCCATCTTCACCAACACAAACCCAAGACCCTCATGAGGGGCCAAGCCTCGCGGGGCGGACGACGTGGAGCTTCCTCAGGCACGGCCTCATCAGGCTGGCTCACGAGGAGGCGGAGAGATCAAGGCGGGGTACCTCACGAGGTGCCCGTGACGCAAGCCATGACGACTCAGGGCGCCAGGAGGGTGCCAGCCCGCGCAGCGTCCTCCTTTCCTCTTTGGTGCAAAGGGGGCAAGCGCAGCCGCGGAGTACCGAGGCATCAGGCAAAGGTTGCCATTTCGGTGCAACGACACCAAGACCAGGAGGACTACGAGACGGAGGTCACCGTGGAGCCCAAGACGGCGTCATCACCAGAGCTTTGCGCAGGCGAAGACTACTTTTGTCAGGATAGCTGATACTTGCTGTCCCCCTTCAAATTAGCCCGCCATTCTTGGCTCCCTTCCCGCTCGATATTTGGGAAGAGGACCAGGGCCTCTATAAATAGGACCAGCCACCCACATAGCAAGGGGTCGGTTTTTGGCTAGGGGCAGAGACAAAGAGAGAAGGTGACTGAACTCCACTGAGCAGTTCATCGCCCCAGCCAAGAACAGACCCTCGCGAGGCTGTTCTTCCTTGTATTGTTCATCATCATCAGCCCAAGAGGCAATCCACCAGACCACACACTGGAGTAGGGTATTACACCACAACGGTGGCCCGAACCAGTTTAAACCCTGTGTCTCTTGTGTTGTTCTTTCCGTAGTTTTAGATCCTAGCATGGCGGAGGGGTGCAGGTAGGTAGGAGGCGAAATCTCCATGCGCACCCCAGTGTTCGAACCTCAAGGGTCTGCCGGAACCCAAAATCTGACAGCTGCCACCGTCCATAAGGACTCTAGTGAGATGAAATTCGTCAATAATTGGGTCTAGAACCAATGCGGCGAATACGCCATGACGGGTGCTAGTGGGATGGTCCCTTCGATCAAAGGTGATCGGGCAGGAGGACCATGGGTTGAACTTTGGGGCGACTGGCTCTATCACGTACACGTCCCTTAACGCGCGCTTCCGCTCCCTCTTGGGGATGTGGGTTGCGTATATCATGTTCACCGTCCGCACTTGTGGGGGAAAACCCTTCTGTCCACTGTTGTTCGGCGGCTGGGGCTCTTCGTCGTCATCGCTATGCAGCCCCCTGTCTTTATTTTCGGCATTTAACTTGCCTGCCTGCTTGAACACCCAACAATCCCTGTTGGTGTGATTGGGCCAGCTTTTCGGGGGTGCCATGTATCTGGCACAAGCAGTCGAGTATTCGGTCCAAACTGGACGGGCCCCTAGGATTTCTTTTGAATGGCTTTTTCCGCTGACCAGATTTATAGCCTCTGAATCCGGCATTAACTACCGTATCCTCAGCATTGTCGCCGTTAATGTGGCGCTTCTGCTTGTTGCGACACGACCTGCCACTACTATCCTTGGTATCCGAATTACTAGGGTTCTTGGTCATATTGTTTCTATGAGCAAGCCAGCTGTCTTCTCCCGCGCAAAAGCGGGTCATGAGTGTCGTGAGTGCTGCCATAGATTTCGGCTTTTACTGTCCAAGGTGCCGGGCAAGCCACTCGTCATGGATATTGTGCTTGAAGGCTGCTAGGGCCTCTGTGTCCGGACAGTCGACTATTTGATTTTTCTTTGCTAGGAACCGTGTCCAGAATTGCCCGGCTGATTCCTCTGGCTGCTGAATTACGAGGCTTAGGTCATCGCCATCTGGTGGTCGCACATAAGTGCCCTGGAAATTGTCGAGGAATGCGGCTTCCAGGTCCTCCCAACAACTGATTGATCCTATTGGCAAGCTGTTAAGCCAATGCCGAGTTGGTCCTTTAAGCTTGAGTGGGAGGTATTTGATGGCGTGGAGATCATCGCCGCGGTCCATGTGGATATGAAGGAGATAATCCTCGATCCATACCGCAGGATCTGTTGTGCCATCATATGATTCGATGTTTACGGGTTTGAAACCCTCGGGGATTTGATGATCCATTACTTCGTCTGTGAAGCATAGTGGGTGTGCGGCGCCTCTGTACTGGGCTATATCACGACGTAGCTCCAATGAGCTTTGTCTACTGTGTTCGGCCCTACCGGATTTGTGTCAGGCGTGACGGTTATCATCTCGAGTCTTGGGGCGCCCACGCGATCCGTAGGTCGATCTTGTTTGCCTTGCCTTGTCCTCCAACATATCTCGCAAGTCTGGCGCATTTTCCCGTGCCTTGGTACGGGGTGCGGCTTGAGTGGAGGGCCAAGAGGCCTCTCTGTCGCGGCCACGAGGTGGCCGGTCGGCCGTATCAAGTGCTGGTGATGTAGGTTTAAGTGCTTCCTCCTCTAATCGGGGTAGCAACCTGCGCTTTGGGTAGCTCTTGGAGGGGCGTTCAAGTTTATGCTCTTCGGCTGCAAGGACTTCAGTCCATCTGTCGGCTAGCAAATCTTGATCAGCTCTAAGCTGTTGCTGTTTTTTCCTGAGGCTTCTTGCCGTGGCCATAAGCATGCGTTGAAAATGCTCTTGCTCGACGGGATCCTCTGGCACAATGAATTCGTCATCGTCGAGGCTTGCCTCGTCTTCGGAGGGAGGCATATAATTATCGTTCTTGACCTCTCTGTCTGCCGCTCTCTCATGAGGGCTGGCTTCTCCATCCTCCTGTGCTGAATCTTGCTGGAGGGGGTTTTCTTCGGCACTCTTCGGAGTATTATTATCTCCCATGCTGGAATCACCGTATTTGCTTTGGCAGGATTTTGAGCGGCGCCGCTGACGCTGGCGCTTAGGCTGTTTCTTGGAGGGGTCATCCTCCGCTGTTCCATCGCCATCTCCTTCTTTTGGGGTGTCCACCATGTATATGTCATATGACGAGGTGGCTTTCCAGGGCCCAATAGGCGCTGGTTCTTCATCGTCTCCTGCATCAGCGTCCATACCGTCGATGTCTTCGAAGTCGAAGTCGAGCATGTCGGTTAAATCGTCGACAGTGGCTACAAAGTGGGTGGTGGGTGGGCTTTGAATTTCTTCATCCTCCGTATCCCAACCTTGCTGACCGTAGTCCGGCCAGGGCTCTCCTGATAAAGAGAGAGACTTTAGTGTCTTCAGAATATCGCCGAAAGGCGAGTGCTGAAAGATGTCCGTGGAGGTAAACTCCATGATCGGCGCCAAATCGGATTCGATCGGCAGGGGCGCGGAGGGTTCGGAGTCCGGAGAGGAGTCCGACTCCTTGGAGTCACGAATTTCGCGGAGTGCAGGGCTGGTGTTCGACTCGATCGCCGTTGGGATCGAAGCCCCCGAGGCGGCGTCCATCCACCCATCCTCGATCGGCGTAGTTGGCTCCGAATTCAGGGTCGAAGCCGATGCGGGTGCGGCCTCCAGGGCATTGTTCGGCGGCAGAGCTAGATCATGCTCGTCGTGACAGTGCGGCGCGCTCGGCAGTGGCTCGAATCCGTCGAAGATCAAGTCCCCGCGGATGTTAGTTGTGTAGTTTAAACTTCCAAATCTGACCTGACGGCCAGGGGCATAGCTTTCGATCTGCTCTAGATGGCCAAGTGAATTGGCCCACAGTGCGAAACCGCCGAAGACGAAGATCTGTCCGGGGAGGAAGATCTCACCCTGGACTACACCGCTATTGATGATCATAGGAGCCATCAAGCCTAACGGCGACGACACAGAGGAACTCTCAATGAAAGCACCAATGTCAGTGTCAAAACCGGCGGATTTCGGGTAGGGGGTCCTGAACTGTGCATCTAGGCCGGATGGTAATAGGAGGCAAGGGACATGAAGTTTTACCCAGGTTCGGGCCCTCTTAATGGAGGTAAAACCCTACGTCCTGCTTGATTAATATTGATGATATGGGTAGTACAAGAGTAGATCTACCACGAGATCAGGGAGGCTAAACCCTAGAAGCTAGCCTATGGTATGATTGTTGTTCTGTATGTTGTCCTACGGACTAAAACCCTCCGGTTTATATAGACACCGGAGAGGGTTAGGGTTACACAAAGTCGGTTACAATGGTAGGAGATCCACATATCCGTATCGCCAAGCTTGCCTTCCACGCCAAGGAAAGTCCCTTCCGGACACGGGACGATGTCTTCAATCTTGTATCTTCATAGTCCAGGTGTCCGGCTGAAGGTATAGTCCGGCCATCCGGACACCCCCTAATCCAGGACTCCCTCAGTCCCCGTCTTGCCTTGTTCTTGCTGTTGATGCTTGTTTCTGACTCTTTTTCCTTGTTGTGTAACCAGGCTGATGCCTGCGGCAAAGAGGAGAAGGGAGAGCTAGGTGGTGCTGCTTGAGTCTGGGTCGCCACCTGCGACCGCGCCCCTCTCCATGAGCAAATGTGGGCACGGTGCTCGTGCTTCTCCAGCCCGATTATCCTCGCGAGGCTGGGTGGAGCATCCTCGTGAGGAGTCATCCCCCGAAGCACCGCTGACTCAGGAGGTGCCAGCGTACGGCTCAGGTGCTGATGTCCAAGAGGCTCAGGAGCTTCCCGCCTCCCAGGCCATGGTGATGACGACGCCTCTTCCTCCTTCTTCTGCCATGTTACTGACCCCAGGCTCCTCCGCTTCTCCTGACGTCCTAGAGCGGGGCCTTTCTGATATGGCCTGACTGTGAGAAGATCTCCAGAGCATCGAACCCCTCCTGGCGGCTGGTCGCCTGGAGCTGGTTTCTGGTTGGCTCCATTCTGACGTGTCCACTCGGGCGGCACTGAGCCAGGTCGCGGCGACCTCCGAGGGGGAGAAGTGATCCGCAGCAGGCAGCAGCTGCTCGCGAGGCGGCACTGAAGGATGCCGAGGCCGCCCAAGGTCGCTGCCAGGTGCTGGAGGCCGAGATGAAGATCCTGCTTGATGAGCGTGCTGAAGTTGCCCGTGGCCGTAAGGCGGAGGAAGAGAGGATGAAGGCCCAGGAGGACGGCGTCAAGGGTTGCAACGCCGAGCTGGAGTAGCTGGCGCAGGCACAGGCCGCTGAGCGCGGCCGGCTAGAGCAGCTAGAGCAAAAGGTGCAGGCTGAGAAGCCTGAACTTGATGCCAAGGCGAAGGTTCTAGCCGAGGACCGCGCGACCTTCGCACTTCTGGAGAAGAGGTCTCGCGAGGCCCTGAAGTCACTCTATGAGAAGGGCTCGGAGAAGTCGTTGGCCACCAATGAGGACGACCCCGCCCAGTTGCTTCCCTACTTGGTCGAGGCGCTTGAGGAAGTCGTGCGCGGCATCAGCCCCATGGCAAAGACAGAGGCTCGCGTCCTTTCTTCAACCGCGCTGACGCGCGTCTTCAGCCACCTCCATCTTCGCGATCCTACCGCCCGCCTTGACGAGCTACTGGAGCCCGTGGCTGATGAACACTGCGCAGCCGCCACCGCAGCCGTGAAAGGTCAGGTGGAAGCCCTACTGGAGAAATCCGACGCCTTCGCCCCCGCGCCTTTGACCGGTGGTGCAGGTGAAGGCGACGCCCCCCAGGAGGGTGCAGCTCTTGTAGGTGCCGGCGGTGTTGAGGGATGACTGGCGTGCGGCTCCTTTCCTGTTGAAACTCGTGCAGCATGTAGCATGCCTCGTGGAGGCGTTTAAATTTGTGTTTGATATTCTGAGAACAATATGTCCTGTAATATTTGCTTTGAGGTTTTGCGATTTCCTTCCCATTTGCTTTACGTTCTACGTCGGCAGAGCCCGACCGCGCGCATACCTCAGCCGCTGTTGGGCCGACCGGATCACCAGACAGTCCAAGGAGTGAGGGGATACGTGGTCAGTTAGGCTCCTGAGCCGCGATGCTCAGGAGTCCCCCTTGACGCATAAACAGCTTGTGGAAAGGAGATGCGATGGTAGGTCTTGTGTTCTACGTCGGCAGGGCCCGACCCTGTGCATACCTCAACCGCCATTGGTCCGACTGGATCACCAGGACGGGCCAAGGAGTGAGGGGCTACGTGATCAATTAGGCTCCTGAGTCGCGATGCTCAGGAGTCCCCCTTGATGTTCAAACGACCTTCATACCTTAGCTCCGCTTGGGAGGGCGCGCGATGACCAGGTCCGAGGGACCATGCGGGGTGGCGTACGCTTGGGCGTGACCCGAGCGCAGCCCCCGTGCCCAGCCCCCTCGCGTGGCTCTCCCGAGGGGAGGCGTTGCGTTGAGGCTAGACACCGAGCCCGGAGGCTCCCTGAGGTTGATATGGCCGCGAGGCCGCCCTCAGTTGTTTATCACCAGGACGGACCATGGCGCTTCCGCACTTTCACGGGCATAGCCGCTCCTCGGCAGTGTCGACTGCCAGCACGGAACATGGTGCTTCCACTGGTACGTGGGAGGGGACTCCCTATTACGGAGAGCCCCCGGGGCATGTACAGCCCCACCCTGACACGTGGCTTGCACGACAGGGCTAGACGAGGTGTGTCTGGGCACTCGTGAGCCAGCGCGGGACTCACGAGGCCCTACCTCAAGGCAGGTTGCGCCTGGTCTTGATTCTTGTTCGCTATGTTGGTCCTGCGAGGTGGTCAGACAACCTGCGCCGAATGAATCTCCTGAGGTTATCACGTGAGAAAGCCAAGCACCAACGGCCCCAGGAGGTGACGTGAACGGGGCTGGCCCTCCAGACATAGCTTAGTCATTGGATTTATCGACATTGCAGGGACGGACCCGAGCACAGACGCCGTGCCTAACCCTCTCACACGAAGGGTCCTGAAGAAAGATGACTGGCGTGCGGCTTCCGTGGTGGGCGACAATCAAGCAGGTGATAACCATAGATAGATTAAGCATGCAAGGCAAACTAGCTCAGGCAAATGCATGAACGATACGGGCCACTGGGTCCAGCCCGAGCGGCTTGGGGATGATGCAGCCCGAGGGGCGCCCCCATCAAGGTAAGCTAAAGACATAAAAAAGAAGGGATACATGCCACAGGGACCCACGCGTCCTGGGAATAATGCAGCTCCCTGGGCGCTCCCAGCTAAATAAACTTGGAAAATGTCACCTGGTTTCGTTGATGAAGAGGTGTTGAGGAAGCTGAAGGTACGCGGTGAAGGGGTTGCTCCTCACGAGCCACCGGGGCCCTAAGCCTCGGGAGGCTCTGAGGGTCCAGGCAGTTCCTTGTGGACCATCGCCATCTCCGCAAGGACTGCGCGGTGCCTGGCCTCCTGACCCGCCATGACGCTTCACAGGTTGCGCTGGAAGGCAGCAGCCATGCTGGCAGGCCGAACGGCATGCGAATGTAGCTATGAGGTGGACCTTCGCAGCACCCAACATGCGAAGGCCAGAAGCGCTCCTGAGATGCGGCTCGATTGAGCCCTCATATGTCGATGCAGACGCATAGATCACCACCCTCGCCTGGGTGGGGAGCAACGCCAGGTGGGCGGCGGTCACCGCGTATTGCTCTTGCTTCCTGAAGCTCCTGAGATACCTTGGTGATGAACTCCTGAGCGCCAGGCGCTCCTTGCCTGGTGTCCTCCTGAGGGAGACGTGCCGCGAAACACGCCTACAAGTGGTGCCCGAGCGCCTCCCTCGTGATGTTGGCGAGGTCTGAGGTCCTCCAAAAGAGAGCCCCCGAGCCCTGCCCGAGGAGGTCGCCAGGCGCGTCTTCCTATGCGACAGAGGAAGGCGCCCCAGGTGCAGGCGCTGATCCTGATGAGGTGCCACTTGCGGCGCTGCCCTCCTGAGGTCTGGCACGGGGTAGCTGCTTCTTCTTCTTGGGGACGACCTCAGGGGGGTACCGAGCTGCATTGTTGCCGGGGTCTTCGATTGACGCTGCTTGGAAGGCGCGCTTGAGGGAGCACACCGCATCTCTTTCTTCGCAGGGGACTATGATGATCCCGCCGCTTCCTGGCATCTTGAGGACGTTGTAGCCGTGGTGTGTTACTGCCTTGAACTTGGCCAGGGCCGGATACCCGAGGATGACATTGTATGGCAGACGAATGTGGGCGACGTCGAAGTCGATGAGCTCGCTGCGGTAGTTGTTGCATTCTCCAAAGGTGACTGGGAGGCGGACCTGACCTATCGGCATGGTGGAGCCGTCGGTCACTCCTGAGAAAGGCTTGGTAGGCTAAAGCTGATCGTATGGCACTTGAAGGTTGTCGAAGGTCTCGACGGATAGGACGTTGAGCCCTGCGCCGCCATCGATGAGGGTCTTGGTGACTTGCACATTGCTGATGGCGGGTGAACAAAGCATTGGGAGAGCGCCAGCGGTGGCCGCGCACTTGAGCTAATCTGCTGAGCTAGAGGTAATAGCGCACTTGGACCACCTGAGCGGGCTTGTAGCCTCGAGCTTGGGAAGGACTGCATTCACCTCGCGAGCAAACTGCGTGAAGATACGCTGTGAGGCTGGGGCTTGAGCTCCGCCCAAGATGCAGGCGATAGCACACGACTCCTAGAAGCCCCCAGCCCCCTTGTCTTGGTGGTGGTTGTCGTTCCTTCTTGGTGGCGGCAGTGGAGGAAGCCCTGCATTTCCCTGAGGACGGTCCTCGTGAGGCTGATCCCTCCAGGCACCTTCGCGAGGCTGATCCTGCCAGCGGTCCTCACGAGGCCGGTCGCGCCACTCCTGGTGTGGGCCCCGGTCGTCCCAGCGTCCTCCGTCGCGTCCTCCTCCTCGGTCGTAGCCTCGGTCGCTGCGCTCGGGGCGTCCATCGCGCATGGTTCTGAGCTCTTGGCAATCGTTGGTGTTGTGGCTGTGTATGTTGTAGAAGGCGCAGAACGGTCGGCTGCCCTTGGATGACTCAGGCTGGTCCCTATCGCGCTTCGTGTCTGACTCTGCCATGAGCACGATGAATCCCTTGCGCTTCACGTCCTTGGCCTTGGCTTTCTTCTCCTCTGGGTCGGCAGCTGGGAGCTCGAGGAGGGAAAGGCATCCTTCCTCAGCCCTTGCGCACTTGGTTGCCAGGTTGAACAGCTCTAGCACTACAAAAAAATACACTTCCGTGATGATACGTGTTTGTCATAGTAGGTCGCTTTTTTGTCATGCATGTACATCCATGACAAATTTATGACAAAATCAAGATAGTCATACATGTGCTGTCGTAGAAGTGTTCCATGACATTACCAAAATTATCATCACGGAAGTGTCTTCCATGACGATAAATCATGCGTCACAGAAGTGCTTTCATCAAGGGTGACCGACACGTGGCATCCACCGTAACGGAACGCCGTTAAGCTATCGGGTCGGGTTTTGGATCCGATAACCCGTTAACAGCCCCGACCAATGGGGATTTTCCACGTGTAAAATCATCATTGGCTAGAGGAAACACGTGTCGACTCATCGTTAGGACAGATGTCATCCACTCACTGGACAGAAAGCGCCTATGATACATCGACACGTGGCACGGCCCAACAAGTTTAAATGGGCCGGCCCAACTAGAGGCCCAAAAGATTTTGCAGACCATAATGGGTCGGCCCAGCTAAAGGCCCACAAAATTTTGCGGACCATAATGGGCTGGCCTAGCAAAGGCCCACAAGATTTTGCGGGCCATAATGGGCCGGCCCAGGTAAAGGCCCACAAGATTTTTTTGTGCCATAATGGGCCGGCCCAGGTAAAGGCCCGGAAGATTCTTGCGGGTCATAATGGGTCGGCCCAGTAAAAGGCCCACAAGATTTCGCCGACATTAATGGGCCGGCCCAGCTGTAGGCCCACACGATTTTGAGGACCCTAGTAGGCCGGCCCATTAACTGGCTGCCATGTTTTGGGCCAAATGCTGGCCCATATTTGATCCGGTCCATTAATGGCCTGCCACCCTCCGGGCCTAATAGTGGCCCATATGAGATCCGGCCCGTTAAAAGCCTACCACGTTCTGGGCCAAATTACGGCCCAGATCAGGTCCGGCCCTTTAAGAGGCTTTGGGCTCAATTATGGCCCATATCAGATTCGGCCCGTCAACTGGACACTATGCTTTTGGGCCCACTTGCTAAAGGCCCACTTAGTAATTCAGCCTGATATTAGTTTTGGCCTGTTAAGGGCCCGTTTAACATTTCGGCCCTATATTAATTTCGGCCTGTTAAAAACCCGTTATATAGTTGGTCCTAACTACGGCCCAGTTTGCATCCGGCCTGCTCGCAGCCGATATCTGATTGGGCCAAACAAGGACCCAGACAATTTTGGCCTGTTAAAAGCCCGTGATTTGATACGCACAATCATGGGCCGGGGTTCATTTCGGGCTGCTGCCGGCCCGTGAGCTGATCGACACGTTTCAGGCCCAACCTACATCGTGATTGCATGACGGCCCGATTATGTACCATAATTTTATGGTTTGGCCGGTTTACTGCGAAGACAGGATACATATACAGTAAAATAACTGCAACATAATGAATAAGAAAAAACCTATACTATATAATAAAGAAATTACGGCATATTACATCCACTGGGCATCAAAGTTCGCCACTATGATAATAAAGCACAAGCAGACAGCAGATTACATACACTGGGCATCAAAGATCGCCACCAGTGCAAATAAACACGCCGACAAAATAATATACAAAACCGACAGCACTTCAATAGTGTTCAGGAAAGGTTGGCCCTGCTGGGGAGCTGCAGTGCAAGCAGCTGAGCAAGATGATGAGACTGCGCTTGTTCAACACTTATATCTTCCTCACTTTGAAAGATAAACAAGCAGACAGATGACAGGTTTTGCACATCAAAGTATCAGTGCTGACAATTCATCACATTTCTTACTGACGAATAAAGTGACACAGTTTAAATTTGCATTAACACAATTGTTCAGGTCAAGACATGGCAGGAAATGACATTGTGAAGGAGTTGGCAGCTTCACGACACCACTGGATTACAGATCAAGAACTCATAAGTATCAATGGTTAGTGTGCTATCAATTTATACCATTTCAGATTGGCAAATAAAGAGACGGTTTAAATAATAGTAGAATGATATGACATTTTTCATCGTTAAGACATTGCAGAATATGACATTGTGTTGAAGTGGGTACGTTCACCACACCACTTGATTACAGATGAAGAACAGAAGCATACATGCAGTGCAAAAGAAGATCTCTTGCTCTGTATAGTTTAATTTATATGGTATGAAGAATGAACTTGGTTGTACAACTGAAAACTTAAATTGAGAAAGGACGAACTTTTGTTTATGAACTACATATAATAAACTTTAAACAAGCAATTTGATGCAAACACCAAAAATAAACAGTTGTTGCAGTCATGCCTAACCAAATATATACAACAAAGTTTGAAGGCTTGAGATGGACAAACTTACATTATTGGTGAAGACAGGCTCTATAAAGGCCTTGTCCATGCTGATGGGGGGGGGCAATTCAAGAAGTTTACCACAAAATCTTCTTCAAAAGCATTGCCTTTATTCTACATTTTGTTAAGAGTAAATATAGATGTGATAATATACGAAAAAATGGAGAATATTTAAGATAAGATGAAGAGTGATGCTACATAACCAAATAGCTATAAATGTAAGTGCAGCGATATAGGCAAAAAGTACAACCAAGAGCAATGCACAGCTAAACTTCTTCAGTACCAACCTTATGGTAAGAGCAAATATAGATCTGATGTGTAGAAAATGGAGGGCAAAGGAAAATAAGCTGCAAAGTGATGGTACATGAACAACTACCTGTCATTATAAGTACACTGATAAAGGACAGCATGCACTTACAAGAACAATGCAGAGCTAAAAAAACATTGGCATTGGTTATATTCTACACTAATGTAACCATTCATACAGATCAGATAATTTGGAGCGAACAATTGATAAGCAAGCTATCATGCATACTGCTGTCACATAATGAACCAGGTATGTATGCAAGTACAGTGATACAGGACAACAGGTACTAATAAGAGCAAAGCAGCGGGCAGCATATTTGAGATATCCTGTCGTTCTTGTCAAACCGGAATTCTTCTTCGAGCAGATTTCCTGCAAAAAAGATCCGTAAGGCACATGCGGAAAAGTAGAAGTTCAAATTGTCATGTGATTTCATAGATAGTACCTCATCCTGGGAACGAGACCAGTGCATAACAAGGTTTTTCCATTCAATGTCTTCTAAATTTAGCACAGGAGACTTCACCGGAAATTCGTTTATAGACTTGCCATCAAAGTGTGATTTCCTTAGGTAACACTGATACTGCTGCAATGCTTCCTTGAAAAGCACAAGCAAGCTTTGCTCGTCATGACTATCCAGATTGACCCTCGCCTAGTTACAACAATGTAATGTAAATCATTGATGTGTTCAATCAGCAGAAAACAGGAAAATAATAGCCATGAATAATAGCACTTACACGTAAGTTGGACAGGAAGATGTGAAAATGGTGTTTGTCTTCACAATAATCTTCCCATGATGTGAATATATGCACGTAGTCCCTAAGAACATTGAAAGCATTGTCTTTTAAACTGGGAATAAATGGAATGCGGTTCCAATCTGCAGGAATTGGCCGTCTCTGCAGTTGGGATAGGTCTTCGGCTGGTGGACTTGCTGTACTTTTTGCTGGAGTGGGATTTTTCTGTGGTACAGCTGGTGCTATGGCAAATGAAATCGGTATACCTTTTGCTGGAGTGCAGGTCCTGTGTGGTGGGGCTAGTGGTGTGGCCAGTGAAGTATGGGTACAGTCTGCTGGAGTCGGTCCTACGTTTTGTGTCACTGGTTGTACAGCCAATATAAGTGGGGTGTTGTCTGATTTCTCCGGCACCACCATGTTTTTCAAGGACTTTGCTGGTGCTCCTTCAGGTTCGGCAATCACCCTCTTCCTTTTTGATGTCTGATGCACAAGAACATCATTTGAGTGGAAAAACATGGTATGGTGACAGATGTAATATGAATTGATAATGGATGGGCATGGCATCTCGACATATATGATGAGTAAACTAAGCAGATGGCGGTGCAACAAAGTAGAAGAAATGCAAGACAACATATGCAAGATACCCGCAATCAATAAAACATTGCCAAATTAGAACAGGCACCTTGATGGGTGAACAGGATAGGCCATCTGCCTTTGACTCCTCGAGGTTAGAATAGTCATTAGGATGATATTCTGAACAAGAATCAACAGGTGGGGAGCGTATGAGTTTCATTGCATCTAGAATGGCACTCAATGCCTTGGTGCCAATTTTGTAAGTCATTGCAATGTTTAGCTTCAAGAGTGGACTGCTTCTAGTGCGACACAAAGCAGCTACACAGAACATAGTGTAGATATAACGGGAAAACCTTAAGCATCAGAGTAAAATCAGCAAAGTGGAACTTGCTGGAATATATGTGCTAGTATTGCCGGTACGGCTAGAAAGGCTTCGGATACCAGCTCTCTTCAAGTGAAGGTGCGGTACTGTTAATATCAATGTAACTCTCAAAGGCAACACAGCTCCCCGCATTTCCTTGCTATTCTTAGAGGATTCAAGTGGGCAGGCCACTAAAAATCATATTCCTATGTTTACAAGATCCTACGAATCAAAGAGGCTCAAAGTGTCCATCACAACCGACCGTATAGACCTCTACACTGCAAATGTCCCTACTCATCTTCAGTACAAGGAACATACTGTACTACTATCATACTCCCTCCGTTCCAAAATATAAGTCTTGGTAGAGATTTCCACTATGGATCACATACAGATGTATCCAGGTACATTTTAGAGTGTAGATTCACTCATTTTGCTCCATATGTAGTCCATGGTGGAATCTATACAAAGACTTGTATTTAGGAACAGAGAGAGTACATATTAAAGAAGAACGGAAGAGGAACTTGGTAAAGAAGAGCAAGCAGATTTTGGATAATAAAATGTTGGTTGCACGGTGCCCACACATGATGAACCAGAGCGCATTAAGAATGCAACTCCTAGCTGTCTCTCGACCATTTCAGGCGGTTGGATGAAGATCCTACGTCTCCTAACCCTTCTTCTTCCTCGTCTCTGATTCTTCCCATACAGAACACCGCACGGGCCGCCGGCCGGACCACCGGCCCCCACCGCCTGTGTTCCTCCGCGACCCCCACCCCCACCCCAACCCCCACCCACGTCGAGTTTTCTTCGTTCGGCGAGGCCCCACAACCACCCGAGCCCCTTCGATCGCACCGGAGTACTCCGGCGAGCTCTGAAAATCGACTGACCCAATTTTGAAATTTAGTCTACTGTGATTTAACTAGTGTGGAATATAAAAGGGGAAAACCATAAGCATTACGAGTATGGTGTTCAGCGTGCCATGGCAGATCTGAAGGTGCAAACCAGACAAAGGCAACTCCGCAACCAAGACAAGAAATTAGAGTAAAGCAGTGGCGATCTATTTTCTTGCTGCGATAAATAAGTTGAGCAGATACGAAAGAGTGCCGCCTCTGGTGCGGCGCCGTGTAGGCATCTACTGAGAATTTGATGGTGCTGCGGTAGCGATGGTTATCGGTGGCGTGGAAGCATATCTAGGAGGGTAGACAGTGGCGGCAGGGCGCAGTGGACGAGACGGTCGTAGGAGCTGTGCCGGCAAGGTGGACGACGGCGGGGATGAAGCGAGAGGACGGGATGCAAGGATCCCGGTCCGAAGCCGTGGATGAGAGAGGTCGATCTCTTGTAATGGACGGCGGCGTCGGGGTATCAGCTCCGGCATGGTGGAGGAGGACAGAGGAGGATGGGGTGGCGGACGGCGGCGGACGGAGGAGGGTGGGTGGAGAGGGTGTTTTGGCGCCCACGGAGTACGAATGGGGAAAAGGGAGGTAGAGAGGAAGGGGGGAACCATGTATTCAGGGCGCACTTGTCTCAAATGCGAGGAAATTTACAAACTTAGCCCCCGTTTCAAATTTCTACTACATCATAGCAACACTAGTCGGTCGGGGATAGGACGGTAATCTCGCATACACCGAATATTTGCCGACGAGAGTTTGTTTTTGGCGCCCACCGTGTATGAATGTGAATCGGGGAGGGAGTCGATTTCGGCCGAGGACACACTGTGTTTTGGCACCCACCGTGTATGTATCCGGGTGAGAGGCGGTTACGTCACGTTTGGGTGAAATTACAAACCTACCCCTATCGAAACCTATAGAAATCCAGCATATAGGCTTTGCGTGGCAGGGATAGGCAGCAGTGATTTCCATCTCGCAGATTTTGGTTCCAGGCGGTTACTGCGACTTTTCACGCTTCGTTCAAATTTTGCAGAGTGCACGTTTACCATGCCAACTCAATTCGAATCCCGTTTGTATTCTATTTTTTTCGGGCGGGATCCATTTTCAATTGGAATTACATTCTATATACATCATTTTTTTATATATGCTTTCAAAAGCACAACACCATTTATACATAAATATGGTTTACAAATGGCATGATCTCAGATTCATAAGGTTGTATCCATCAATTTGGATTTTCAAATATTTGAAACCACTTTATGTTGAAATCCAATGTATGCATTCCTCGCTAACTGTCTCCAATTAATGTGTGTTTCATGCGGGTTTTTTTACTTCTCAAACATGTATAATGTGTTTCACACACACAACATATAGTGTAATCCCATTTAGACATTAATTGCATATAAACCATGCATTGTTTGTAATTGAAGAATCTATGGATCACCAATATTGATAAACTATATAACATTACATGTGCGCCCAAATTCAAATGAATATGCATGTTTGATACACCAATTTGCGTTATGATATTATCGATGTTGTGATCTCCAGTTTAAGTATTTCAATCCCCTTTAATCCAGATATTCGTCTCATATAGCTATCACTCATGCTTATATAGGACTATCTCTCTGGACCTATACGTGTTCATCGTCTCTCAGGTATCTCTCGTGCTACCTGTATGTCGACAATGATCTTTTATCTTCGTAACACACTGACGGTACTCTCTCCCTCGACCTTCATCACTCTATCTCTCTCTAAGTATATCTCACTCCCTGCCATGTGTCTCTAACTATGATTCTCCATGTGGAATCTCTTTCTCTCACACAAACACAAAACTTTGTCTCCCGGGTCTCATTTCTCTCTACTATTCCCATGTGTGCCACTCACACACCCCTCATACATAGATGTCTTTCGCTCCTTAGATATGAGAACCTACGACTCTTCCTCATCAATATCTCTTTCTCACACACAAACACAAACTTTGTCTCCCAGGGTCTCATATTTCTCCATTGTTCTCTTGTATGTCGCTCACACACACCCTCTCTCCCTACAAATATCTTGCGTTCCCTCGTATGTCTCTCTAGCTATCACTCTCGTTGTGAAATATCTTGCGCTCACAAAAGTCCGTCTCTCTGGATCTCATTTCTCTCTGATATCTGTTTGTATGTGACTCACACGCACCCTCTCTCTATCTCTCTCACACCCACACACATAACCCAGCCTTCTGATCCACTCGACTCCTATCTCTAACGCACACTAGCTAGCATCTTTATCTTTCTATTTATCTGTTTCTCCATCAACCTTCTTTCTCGCCCTCACTCTTGATTCCTATCACGCACACTAAATATGTTTCTCTCTACATGCAGTCAAGTGCCCTCTCACACACATATATAACTTCACCCTTTGAACCACCCGACGGTCATCTCCAACACCCAAACTAGCGGATGTCCCTCTAGCTAGCATCTCCATCTCTGTATCTATCTGTAGTTTCTCCGTCAACAGTTCTTTCTCGCACGGAGTCTTGCTTCCTATCACCCACACTATATATGTCTCTCCATACATATGCATTTATAGGTTGGTCTCTTTTGCACAATTGTTGCGCCTCACTCCCTCTGCTCGCCATAGATGCATGCTCCAGCCCACGCCACTATCTCTTAAAGATAAAAACACATGCTCAATTGTCGGGACTTCTTCCATGCATTCTCACATGCATGCATATTGTCATACCGATCCGTCTCTCCCATGTCGTTGATCTTATGACTTCTGTCTTCTTTCTTTTATCTCGATCATGCGCGCGCGCACACACACATCCCACGTATACATGTATACCTCTCACACATGCACGTTCAAGGTCTGTATGTCTCCACACGTAGTTAATTACCCTCAATCCTAACGCCACATTGAATCGTTCTCCTATTTTGTGCACATAATTTCCGCCTAGATGGGTAAAACACACACTCACACTTAACAATCTCCTTCTAGCTACCCCCCCCCCCCGCATCTCACTCTTCCCCTATATCCCCAAAACCAATAAGACCATCCCTTAGTTTAATTCCTGCCTACATGCACCATCGATATATAGTAGTCTTCCTCGGTGTCTCTCGAACAAACACATTCTCTCGAAGTCGACTCCTCTCATGCATATAGGTCCTAATGCGTTTTTCGAGGCTAACTTTGACGAAACGGTAGAGCAATAATATATGACATGCAACTTACACAAACCATACCTTCAATTTTGTATGTCAAAGGAGCTTCCAATAATATAATTTGCATAGTATACATCTCATGTGCTATTAATCTTGTCAATAGTCAAAGGCTATCTTGAAAAACACATTAGGCCCTATATAGACGGAAGGAGGGAGTATGTCCCATGAAAAAAATGAGAATAAAATTCAAACATCTGGGCATCGTGGCTCGGTCGATAACATTGAGAAACTTGGTTTTAAAATCATGAAACTTGGCATGGTGTCATGTCATGGTAGTACCATGTCGTGATAAAAAAATTGGCCGAATAGGAACAAATTTTGGTATAAGCTTCTTGCAAATCGGAGTTTCTCTCAAGAAGGCTCGTGGTTCTGGGAGGGAACGTGTCACCTTTGTGTGCATAATTCAAATTTGAAATACAAGCACATGTTCTAGTGCACCAAAGTTGGTTGAAAAATCACATGTGTGTCCTCGGGACAATTTCTAGGTTCCATGCAAGAAATGGGAATGAAATTCAAAATTCTGGGCGTCGTGGCTGGGTTGGAAACATTGAGAAACTTAGTTTTTAAATTCCTGTAAATCCAAAACACGCATGAAAATAATGAAACTTTGCTTGGTACCATGACATGGCACCAACGTGCTATGGTAAATTTGCAGTCCGATTTGCGAAGGCGCACACATTAACAATCAACAAAGTCATTTTGGAAGAAGTGATGTCACGTTACAGTCGGAAACACAAGTATTATTGAAACCGTGGGCGTTCTACTTACTAGTACCATTTACGTGCCGCCACGCGTCCCCTTTTTTATTAGCTAGGAGGCGACGTGCAGGGTAGCTATTTGAGTACGAGAGGCGTGCGATCAGACCCCTGCGTGTGCTTATCGGGAGGAGAGCCCTTTGACCTCCATCTGCCGTCCACCTCTCTCCCAAGGTCTCCATTAATGGCGCCCGAGCCTCTGTTTAATGGCGTGGCTATGTCTCACTCGACTGAGATTTAAGAGAGAAAAAAGAAAATCTGAAAGCACGGATCTTAATGTAAGATCCGACGGACCTATATAGCATCTACTGCGACTTATAGCAAGACTGATGAATATATAAGGACGATTAAATTTTTTTTATCAAAGAAGGGCTTGCCCCTTCCGATTTTCATTACTGAAAACCACCACAATTCACAAGAAGTTTAGCACAACTCCAGCCTAACATGAAGGACTAAAAGCTACCAGATTGAAATCGCAACATCCCAAGAGGCCAACAAAGGCCAAACATCCACGCTAGAACCCAACATTTCATAACCGACGACACAATCCACATCCTAAACCGATTATTACATCAAAAGAAACCAGGAAACTAGTCTCCGCGGCGAGTGGCAATGAACTCTTTCATGTCCTCAAGACGCTGCTTGAGAACATCCACGGATTCCTCCACCAGCCTTTGGCGCTTGTTGCAGAGCATGTCATTCTCGTCCATAAGTTTCTTCAACAAGGCACTAGTCTCCTCCTGCAGGTCTGCACTTCGGACGATCCTCCCTCAACAGATCATGCTCGGCCTGGAGCCTCTCATTGCCCTCCCTTAGTTGCCGGATGACGCCGGTAGCCTGTTCAAACAAGGCTACCATGTCATCCTGCAACCTCGCCGAGCGGGAGATCTGATCCGTCTGGCTATGGACGATCACATGCATGCGCCTGTAACAGTCGTCGCGTGCCCGCGAGAAATTTTCCCAGGCCGCCACGGCGCGGCGGGACATCTCTACTGCATTCGTGGCGCGGCGAGACATCTCTGCTGCTTCCGCGGCGCGGCCGGACCAGTCTGCTGCATCGACGGCGCGGCGGGACCTCTGTGCTGCTTCAGCAGCATGGCGGGACCTCTGTGATGCTACTTCTGCGCGGCGGGACATGTCGGCTGCTCTCGCAGCGAGGCGGGACACCTCTCGTGCTTCTGCTTCCATGCTCGCCTCTCCCTGGTGGCAATCTCTCGACCCGGAACTCACGCTGGCCATGGCAGACGCAAGGGAAGGATGTTGAATGACTTGTTTGTTTTTGTGGATGAGGAGTTGAGGAGGAATGTGCAGTCATCTTTGCATACTAGTATTTATAACCGAGTACTAATACGCTCCTAAGTGGGAAACCGTTTAGGTTGTGATCGGTGTGAACAGGTTTGCAATTCAATATAGCGTGGAGTAATTTGGAATGTGACGAGACGCAAGCTCAAAATTTATTGACGGTTCTAGTTTCAAAGTGCAGCACTATTCCCGGATGGAGTACTTCTTTTTCTACTCCCTCCTTTCTGGTTTTATAGGGCTTATCTCAAAATTTTAGTTTTTCCAATTTATAAGGCTCAATTTGGTTGTCCCCAACACATGTTCAGATTCCAAGGTGCATTAAATCATTACATGCAAGTATTATGAGAAAATTGACCAATGCATGTACTTATTGTATGTTTATTCACCCGTGGGGTTGTTCAATGAATGGAGGGGCGGGGAGCACAAGTGAAAAATACTGTAGTACTACTAGTAGTAAGTAGGAGTCGTACAGTAGTCACCTTAAATAGAGAGTTTCTTTTTATTTAATGCCACGTACACAAATTGAAACGCTTGTTATGGAGAGAAAAAAGATAATCACTCCACTATATATGGACGCAGGGGCCTGAGCGCTTGCTTTACTAGGGTTGCTCTCTTCATTCTCTCATCCTCTCCAGATATAAACAAGACAGCGGTAGCGACATTTTCTATCTTCTCACCGCTGGTCACAGATCCGGTCGGATCCCTTCGGCCGGTGTGTGTAGAGGACTAAAAGGTGCATCGTTCACGCGGTCATCGCCGCCGAGGGAGGAAACCCACAGCTGCCGGAGGGGCCCGATCCTTTGCCCGTGTCATTCTCTCTGACGCATGGCCGGCTCAGGAGGTCCTCCGACCCTTCTTCCTCCCTGCTGTATTGTCCGCAGATCCGACCTGCCGCCGCCGACATCCCGGCGACCCTCAGGTATAAGTTCTTCAAAAGCGGCCTTGCTCTACTGCCCCAGTTCCCCATGTGTCTGCATGTGCATCCTTTTCTACTCCCATCAGCTCTTCCAAAGCCACCTAAATTTTTAGTATTATTAGAGGTAAAGCTACTTCATGCATTCGAATCTAGGGCTTTGTTCAAACAACGAAGAAAGGGGGAAAGTTGTAGCATGAATCTAGGACTTGATTCAAAGAGGAAATAATATGGTGAAAGTAGTAGAGACCGGATACCCAACCGGTCTCTTGGTTGAAAAGGGAAATAATGGGAAAACGCAGTACAAAGTGGATAAGGAACAGATCTATTATTGGTTGAAAAAAGGATAGAAAGTGGCGGCTGGTGGACAAGTCAACAGTGTATGTCCAGGATTAGATTTGCTGCCATCACATAGTAAAGGTCTCCAGGATTATATTTGCTGCCCTCACATAGTAAAAGGCTCAGGATTAGATTTGCTGCCCTCACATAGTAAAAGGTCTCCAGGATTAGATTTGCTGCACTCACATAGTAAAAGGTCTCCAGGATTAGATTTGCTGCCCTCACATAGTACAATGGCACTCCTACTGTTTTCCCCAGTATGATAAGTAAGTTGCTCCTTTACGCTGCTGATTGTCCTGGTTTCCTGTCCCCACGGTCCCATGCCCTTAAACCAACTCTTTAGCTGCTGCTGATTTACTGTGTCTGGTAAACAAGCAATGCCACCATTAAAGTAATCCCATATTTGAGGAATCTCATTGTTGATCGTAATGCTTCTGGTAACATGAAGCATCACTGACGTTTTAAAATTTCTATTGTCCTTGCGTGATTGCCATGAACATAATTAAGATGCTTCTTTTCATTTTGTATATGTTTCGTATATTCTTATTGACCAGCAACTGTTTACTTTCTATCTTTTTGTGCAGATAGGGATATCCATTTCGCCTTGTTGCTATTGTGACCTTTTGGTGAACTGCAGAAAACACTTTTTTTGGAATGAGTGTCTTGTGCAGTTCAACTAAAATTTCACGTGGGTAACATCTCTCAATTTTGGTGGAACTGCACAAAAATGATGATTGGAGTTTCCAAAATCTCCGTCAAGTTCTGCTGGTAATCTCGTGCAACATTTTATTAGCCTTTGCAAGATTGAGCCGTCACTGTCACCACAATGGCACTTTATTTTAGTGGAACTGCACAAAAGGATAAGAAAATTATAGTTGCACCTTACATGAGCCAGACATCCAACCTTAATGTTCCTCAATTTTAGTGCAACTACTAAAGAAGAACCTACCAGCTCACAAGAGCAAGTACTTCTTGCTAGCTGAATGATGCAATCTTTGCTTCATTTCAGGTGAACTACAGAAAAAGGCGCATGAATTGAATCATGGAACTCCAGGCAGACCTCATCCAAGTAGAGCTGGAGGTTGAGTTCAAGGAGGCCGCTATTAAAGCGAAATCATGCTCTCCTGTCTCCTTGTTTGTGTTGTGCAAACATGTTGTGCAAACAAGAATACTCAACTACAGATGTTGTGACGGTCAAGAGCATTCGCCAAGTTCTTCGATTGTATGACATGGCTAGCCAAGATGGATTTAATCCTGATATTCACTTTATCAAAAGGCTCTAATGGGTTGGTTCTGAATCTTGTAAGCTGGGAATCAATGAGATGTGTAGGCATCTTTGTTGTACTTATTATTTGGATCTTATTTGTTGGTTCTGAATCTTGCAAGCTGGGAATCAATGAGATGTGTAGGCATCTTTGTTGTACTTATTATTTGGATCTTATTTATTGGTTATGAATCTTGCAAGCTGGGACACACGGCATGATGATGCAGAGGACAACAACCATAACAAACAGTTCAAACTTGGTAGTATTATCTTTAGTGAAAGTGCGACAAATGTGATGATTGTGTGCGTCCTGAGAATAATAATTCTAATTGTTGTGCATGTTGATCATGTGGCACTGATAGAACGAGCGAATGCATTGCTTGTTTTAAGTACAAATTTCTATTAAAGCTAATTAAATTTAAGTAAAGTGACCACTAACTCCTGTTATTACAGTACCAATATAGACCCGCTTGTGAACCGACGTGTGGCCGAGGGTGCATCTTCTGCCGGGCATGCAGCGGACGAGCGAGGGGTAGTAACTTTTGTCGCATGTACACACTCAGCTTACTGTTGAATCCAGTTCCCCAAGTGCTGAAAAACGAACTGCTGCCGCCGCCAACACACTCGTTCACTCGAAGAGACTCCAATGGCGATCCGAGGGGTGAGCCTGCTGGATATGGACTTCAGCAAGGAGTTCCCCTTTGAGTTCGCCGTTCAGTCCTATGGCTGCACCAAGTTGAATGTGATGTACACCAATGATACGGACTCGGTGAAGCTCTGCCTCGCCTCAGTCCTATGGCTGCACCAGGTTCTGGAGCATTCGCTCGTTTCATCGGCAGCGCCGACTGCACCTTCCCTACGGTGGAGAGAAGGAAGAACGCGACGATTCAGCCATCTGGTGCAACAAGCTTGTCGACATCCACAAGCAATACAAGATCATCAGCAACGGGCAGGAGAAGGACTCCGTGGTTGACCTCGCTGAGACCATTATCGACCCCTGATATGCCAACATGAAAGAAGACGACCTGAACACGTGGGAGGTACCTCTGAATCTAGCCTACATAACCTACGCGGCCAAGGGCGCATACGCATGCTACGACATGTACATGCAGATCTTGGACATGAGGGCGTGTCTGCTTCCCGTAACCGACGAGTACACGGACAGCCGCAGCGTCATGATCAAGCGTGCCGGGAAGGTCTAGATGTTGTACTTTATCTGTTTATAAGCACCTTTATCATGTGAGGGTTTCATGCATTAGCCTATGTGTCGTAATTATCTGTTTTGTCCGAAATATTTATTTTAAGAACCCATTAACCTGATTGCTTTTTTAGTGGCAATTTGCTTATGTATGTAAACTAGTTCACTTGTCCATAAAAAAACTAGTTCACTCGGTTGTCGTGCTTTGAATCTCCTTCCTCCCAACATATTCCCCTCCTCAGGTGGACCCAGCAGGTCTCTAAATTTTCTCCCACTTTCTTTTTCGATGTAAACTGAGTTTTCTCCCAGTACTTTCCCCTAGAACCAACTCAACTGTCCCACGTCTAGCCTGAAAAATAATAATACCCCGCTTACTATTAACTCATGAAATTAAAATGATATTTTATTTCGTAAGTTGAAGTTCTTACAAATAATAATAATAATTGTTTATATATAACTTGTAAAAGTTAACTCCTAGTGATTGCGTACATAAGCTTGCAAAGATTTTACTGACATGCAATCATGTGTTTATGTTTTTATAACATTTCTCCGTCTAGCCCAACATGATATTTTCACCCAGCCCAGCATGTCCGCGGCTTTCAAGAAAAATGCAAATGGGATTTAAATGGGTTGCATAGATGCTACATCATTGTTTCACCCAGCCCACCAAATGGACTAAAAAAACAAATGGACTGACAGCTGGGTCCACGGCCACAACCCAGTTTTTTTGTGATTTGCCAAGTAAGTCGTTTGTCAGGCCTGTTGGGCTGCAATTCTTTCAAGACGAGGAGAGCTTTCATTCGGCTGGCCGAGAAAATGGCCCATCAGTAAGGAGAAATGGGCTGTACATTTTTAAAACACATCAAACCGGCAATTAGTTTCAAATATCTTTTTTTCATTTCGAGATTTTAAATTACATTAATTTTTATGCATGGAGAATTTGTTGGATTTTATATTGATATACATTTATTTTTAAAATCAGTTTGAATGTGAGTCGAAATTTCAGGATTTAAAACAGTTTGGACCGCACCGAAATATGCAAAATTTCGTATAAATTTTTAACCGTGGCCACAATATGGGTTGTAATGCTAACAAAAAGAATATCGGCTCCAAAAAACCTTAAGAATTAGCAAATGGGATGTATGCTGTTTTCCACAGATTGGAGGCATTCCTAAAAAAAGGTTGACGCACAAGCAGTGATTGTTGGATGGCCATCCAACGGCCATCGTGCTTCTTCAATCTCTGCTCTTCCTGCTCCAGCCGCTCAAACAGGCGCCCGCGGGACTGCATGCTCCCTCCTCCCCGCGGCTGGCTCTGCTGCCGCGCAGGCCTCACCGCCCCACCGTACTCCCATCGCTGGCCTAGTCATCCCTCTAATCACCCACACCTGCTGTTATTCTCCGGCGACAGTAGACGAACCAGTAAACCCTTGTACAGTCGTTGAGGGAGTCCTGGATTAGGGGGTGTCCGGATGGCCGGACTATACCTTCAACCGGACTCCTGGACTATGAAGATACAAGATTGAAGACTTCGTCCCGTGTCCGGAAGGGACTTTCCTTGGCGTGGAAGGCAAGCTTGGCGATACGGATATGCAAATCTCCTACCATTGTAACCGACTTCGTGTAACCCTAACCCTCTCCGGTGTCTATATAAACCGGAGGGTTTTAGTCCATAGGACAACATACACAACAACAATCAAACCATAGGCTAGCTTCTAGGGTTTAGCCTCTCCGATCTCGTGGTAGATCTACTCTTTTACTACCCATATCATCAATATTAATAAAGCAGGACGTAGGGTTTTACCTCCATCGAGAGGGCCCGAACCTGGGTAAAACTTCGTGTCCCTTGCCTCCTGTTACCATCCGGCCTAGACGCATAGTTCGGGACCCCCTACCCGAGATCCACCGGTTTTGACACCGACATTGGTTCTTTCATTGAGAGTTCCTTTGTGTTGTCGCCGTCAGGCTTGATGGCTCCTACGATCATCAATGGCGATGCAGTCCAGGGTGAGATCTTCCTCCCCGGACAGATCTTCGTCTTCGGCGGCTTCACACTGCGGGCCAATTCACTTGGCCCTCTGGAGCAGATCGAAAGCTATGCCCCTGGCCGTCAGGTCAGATTTGGAAGTTTAAAATACACGGCTGACATCCGCGGGGACTTAATCTTCGACGGATTCGAGCCACTGCCGAGCGCGCCGCACTGTCACGACGAGCATGATCTAGCGCTGCCGCCGAACAGTAGCCCCTCCATTCAAGCCGCACCCCATACCAAGGCACGGGAATATGCGCCGGACTTACGAGATATGCTGGAGGACAAGGCAAGGCAAACAAGATCGATCTACGGATCGCGTGGGCGCCCCACGGCTCAAGACGGTAACCGTCACGCCGGCCACAAATTCGGCAGGGCCGAACACAGTAGACAAAGCTCATTGGAGCTACGTCGTGATATAGCCCAGTACAGAGGCGCCGCACACCCACTATGCTTCACAGACGAAATAATGGATCATCAAATCCCCGAGGGTTTCAAACCAGTAAATATCGAATCATATGATGGCATAACAGATCCCGTGGTATGGATCGAGGATTATCTCCTTCATATCCACATGGCCCGCGGCAATGATTTCCACGCCATCAAATACCTCCCACTCAAGCTTAAAGGACCAGCTCGGCATTGGCTTAACAGCTTGCTAACAGGATCAATCAGTTGTTGGGAGGACCTGGAAGCCGCATTCCTTGACAATTTCCAGGGCACTTATGTGCGACCCCCAGACGCCGATGACCTAAGTCACATAATTCAGCAGCCAGAGGAATCGGCCAGGCAATTCTGGACACGGTTCCGAACAAAGAAAAATCAAATAGTCGATTGTCCGGACGCTGAGGCCCTAGCAGCCTTCAAGCACAATATCCGTGACGAGTGGCTTGCCCGGCACCTTGGACAAGAAAAGCCGAAGTCTATGGCAGCACTCACGACACTCATGACCCGCTTTTGCGTGGGAGAAGACAGCTGGCTTGCTCGTAGCAACAATATGACCAAGAACCCTGGTAATTCAGATACCAGGGACAGTAGTGGCAGGTCGCGTCGAAACAAGCAGAAGCGCCGCATTAACGATGACAATGCTGAGCATACGGCAGTTAATGCCGGATTCAAAGGCTCTAAATCCGTTCAGTGGAAAAAGCCATTCAAAAGGAATCCTAGGGGCCCGTCCAGTTTGGACCGAATACTCGACAGCTTGTGCCAGATACATGGCACCCCTGAAAAGCTGGCCAATCACACCAACAGGGATTGTTGGGTGTTCAAGCAGGCAGGCAAGTTAAACACTGAAAATGAAGACAAGGGGATGCATAGCGATGACGACGAGGAGCCCCGGCCGCCGAACAACAGTGGACAGAAGGGTTTTGCCCCACAAGTGCGGATGGTGAACATGATATACGCAACCCACGTCCCCAAAAGGGAGCGGAAGTGTGCGTTAAGGGACGTATACGCGGTAGAGCCAGTCGCCCCAAAGTTCAACCCATGGTCCTCCTGCCCGATCACCTTTGATCGAAGGGACCATCCCACTAGCATCCGTCATGGAGGATTTGCCGCATTGGTTCTAGACCTAATTATTGACGGATTTCATCTCACTAGAGTCCTTATGGACGGCGGCAGCAGCCTGAACCTGCTTTACCAGGATACAGTGCGGAAAATGGGCATAGATCCCTCGAGGATTAAGCCCACCAAAACGACCTTTAAAGGCGTAATACCAGGTGTAGAGGCCAACTGTACAGGCTCAGTCACACTTGAAGTGGTCTTCGGATCTTCAGATAATTTCCGAAGCGAGGAGTTAATCTTCGACATAGTCCCATTCCGAAGTGGCTATCACGCACTGCTCGGGTGAACCGCATTCGCCAAGTTCAATGCGGTACCGCACTACGCATACCTTAAGCTCAAAATGCCAGGCCCTCGAGGAGTAATTACGGTCAATGGAAACACCGAACGCTCCCTCCGAACGGAGGAGCACACGGCTGCCCTTGTAGCAGAAGTACAAAGCAGCCTCTCCAGGCAGTTCTCCAGTCCGGCCATTAAATGACCGGACACCGTCAAGCGCGCCCAGAGTAACCTACAACAAGACTGCCTGGCACGACCCGAGCAGGCGTAGCAATGCGGCCCCAACCCCAGCCCTCGCCAAAATGCGATACCAGTACTTCACGTACATAACTACGCTCTAGAAATACCATGGGTACAGGGGGAGGGGCACCATCACGGCACGCCCGAAACACGGCTTAAACCGCACCAGGGGCTGCCGATTTTTTAATTTTCTCTTACTTTCAGGACTCCACTCTTCGGAAGGCCCGTTCGGCAGTTCAATTGCCGAACAAACGATGCAAGAGCCAGGGAAGCAGACAAGCCACGCCGCATTACGGAACTCCCAGGTGGTCTCTATCACGAGCAGTATACCTGTTTCGCATACTATTCCGTAGCTTGCCCTTGGAACGGACACGTTAAATAGTCCAACCTTTTGCTTATCGTATTATTTGTATCGTTCTACTTTGATCGGAGCCCTCTTTAGTAAACAATGCATAGCTTTTGTATATTTTTGCATTACTCTTTTTAATATATGTTCCTTAACGACATGTTGCATCCGTACACCTTGGTACGACCAAAATATGCCAGGGGCTTTAGTACCCCTCAATATGGTGTGAGAAGTCCGAACACTTTAACAAGTGCGGCACCTCGAACTTATAGCATTATATGCATCGGCTCCGAATCATGTCTTGGGTCAATAGTTGGGTTTGCCCGGCTCCTATGTTTTGGTGCCTTACATTCCGCTATATCGGCTAAGGTAGCACTAGGAGAACCACTGCGATTGTGCCCCAGTTGAGCTGGGTCGAGCACCTCAGTGGAGAAAGCTAAAACTGGCTATCATGATGAAGCGAGAGCTGGTCGCTGTTCGAGAGGTTTTTCGAGTCCCTAAAGACTTATGCCGCTTAGAGCGAGGAGCCGGCTCTGTCCGGCCAAGGCGTGGAGAGCGCCCCGAACTCGGTCTTTCGAATACCAGGGGCTTCGCCGAAATTTAAAATTATAGAATTCTATGGCTAAGTGAGAGTGTTCACGCATTATAGTCTGATTGCCTTGTTCGTTGGGCTGAGCGCCTCCCTCGAAGGACCCAAACATGGGAAAAAGAGCGCTCAGGTTTATCCCCGAACACCCCAGCACTAGCAGCATGGGGGCAGAAGCCGACGACTTGCCATCTCTCAGAATTGATAATCAGCCGCACAGAAGGTAATATTTTAAATTCGAACAGCATTGCTTCGCGCATATGAACAAGTTTTCAACGCACAGGACAAAACAAGCAAGTTTCACTCAAAAATTACATCCCTAGAACATTCATCCGCCACAAGGCAGGCACCCTTCAGAACATCTTTATAATAATTCTCGGGCTTGCGATGCTCTTTCCCCGGCGGTGGCCCGTCCTTCACAAGCTTCTCAGCATCCAGCTTGCCCCAGTGCACCTTAGCACGGGCAAGGGCCCTACGGGCACCTTCAATGCAGATGGAGTGCTTGATGACTTTGCGCCTTGGACAGGCCTCCACCAGCCGCCGCACCAGCCCAAAATAGCTCCCAGGCAGAGCCCCTCCAGGCCACAGCCAAACTATGAGGCCCTTCATGGCCTGTTCGGCCGCCTTGTGGAGCTCGAACAGTTGCTTCAGCTGGTCGCTCAGGGGCACGGGGTGTCCGGCCTCAGCATACTGAGACCAGAACACCTTCTCTATCGAGCTGCCCTCCTCGGCTCGATAGAATGCGGCGGCATCGGTCATGCTCCTGGAGGGCTCCGGATTCGGGTAAGTAACAAATAACTCACGTTTATGTGTTTGCTTTGCCTCATCCAACTCCTGGAGAGTCTTCTGGGATTCGGCCTTGGCAGACTTGGCATTTTCAATAGCCACCGCGAGCTCGGACGCTCGCGTCTTTTAGTCAAGCTCCAAACTCTCATGTTTTTTCATGAGAGCCTGGAGCTCTTGCCGTACCTTGCCAACCTCGGCCTCATACTTCTCCCGCTCGGTGCGCTCCGTGGCCGCCCTGTTCTCGGCCTCGACCAGCGCTTGCTTAAGGGTCGCCACCTCAGACGTGGCCCCTACAATAGCCACGATATTCCTGTCATTTTTTGCAATTGCACCTTTTCATATATATTTAAACAAGGTCTTTCTTACCTTCATTGTCCTCGAGCTGCTTCTTGGCACGCCCGAGCTCTTGCTCGGACCGCTCGAGGTTCTGCTTTAGCGTGTCTACTTCCGCAGTCAGTGCGGCGGACGCACGCAGAGAAGCCTGCATACGCATATTGACTCCTTTTTGTTAGACTCCTGCGAATTTTATTTGATCCTCTATTCGGCTTTTCTTCCCGAACGCCAAACAGAGCATCAGGGGCTACTGTCTATGCGGTAATATTATTTAAACATTCTTTGCTTACCTCAAAGCCTGTTAAAAGGCTAGTACAAGCTTCAGTTAGTCCGCTCTTGGTGGACTGAACCTTCTGGACCACCGCACTCATAATGGTGCGGTGCTCCTCGTCGATGGAGGCGCCTTGGAGCGCCTCCAACAGATTGTCCGGCGCCTCCGGTTGGACGGGGGTCACCGGCACGGTGGGCTTGCTCCTCTTGGAAGGAGGTCCCCCGCCGGACTCCGGAACCTTTGAAGGTTCCAGAGCGGTGTCCGGTCTAGAGCTGGACTTGGAGCCTTGGGGGGTTTCATCCCCTTTACTCCTGGAGTCCGGGAGGTCGCCTTGCGACGCCTTCAGGACCACCTCCTCCCGGCTTGGAACCTGTTGGGATAACACTTCGGTGTCGTCCGTAGGGCGGGGGGAGGAAGCCGTCGGAAGCGAGTTCACATCCAATGAGTCCAGTGAGCCGCTCGACGACGCGTCAAGCCGGTCTTGGGGTGGGCTTCATAAACATATTCGACATAAGGGAAAGTTGTGCAATAAACGAATACTATGAATTACTCTGGTATCCGGATACTTACGATTTCGCCAGGGGCTTGGCCCTGGGAGGCCACTCCTCTCTGCCGTTGTTGGTGTCGGTGGAGTAGTCCGGAGGAAGGGTTTTCCCCTTCTTGGACCCTTCGGCCTCCCCAGAGAGGGCGGCCTTCCTTTTCTTCTCTCCTCCCGCTGGAGGGGGAGAGGTCTCTTCTTCTTCCTCCTTGTCTTCACGGGAGGAATGTGCCTCGGAACCATCGGATGATGGATCCGACACCTCCTGGCGCCGGGCACTCTTTCGAGTCCCCGTGGCCTTTTTCACGGCCTTCTTCTCCGGCACCACATAGGGTGCCGGAACCAGCAGCTTCGCCAAGCGAGCGTCCGCTGGGCCTTCGGGCAAAGGAGCTGGACATTTGATCTGTCCGGACGTCTCCTGCCAATCTTGTCAAAGGTAAGGGAGCTTAGATCCCGCGTGGAGTCAAACTATGAAAAACTGATACCCTGTAAAAGGAAAAAACAGCTTACTACATGAGCGTGACGCTGCGTACTGAATCCGTGATCCTCGGTAGCGGATGCGGGGGCCTCGGCGCCCTTGAAAAGCACCTTCCAGGCATCTTCGTACGTTGTGTCGAAGAGCCTGCTCAGAGTTCGGTGCCGCGCCTGGTCGAACTCCCACAGGTTGAAAGCCCGTTGTTGACACGGGAGGATCAGGCGGATGAGCATAACCTGGACTACGTTGACAAGTTTGAGCCTCTTGTCCACCAGGGTTTGGACGCATGTTTGGAGTCCGGTCAGCTCTCCTTTTTTACCCCACGACAGGCCCGTCTCCTTCCAGGAGGTGAGCCGCGTAGGGGGTCCGAATCGAAACTCGGGGGCTGCGACCCATTCGGGGCCGCGCGGCTCGGTGATGTAAAACCACCCCGATTGCCACCCCTTCAGGGTCTCCACAAAGGAGCCCTCGAGCCATAAGACGTTGGCCATCTTGCCCACCATGGCGCCTCCGCACTCCGCCTGGTTGCCGCGCACCACCTTCGGCTTGACATTGAAAGTCTTGAGCCATAGGCCGAAATGGGGGCGGATATGGAGGAAAGCCTCGCACACGACGATAAACGCCGAGATGTTGAGGACAAAGTTCGGGGCCAGATCATGGAAATCCAGGCCATAGTAGAACATGAGCCCTGGACAAATGGGTGAAGAGGAAAGCCCAGTCCGCGGAGGAAATGGGGGAGGAACACCACCCTCTCATGGGGCCTAGGGGTGGGGATGAGCTGCCCCTTTTCGGGAAGCCGGTACGCAATGTCATTAGACAAGTATCCGGCCTTCCTCAGTTTTTTAATGTGTCCCTCCGTGACGGAGGAGACCATCCACTTGCCTCCCGCTCCGGACATGGCTGGAGAAGGTTGAGGTGGGGAGTGCGGACTTGGGCGCTGGAGCTCGAGTGCACGAGAATGGATAAGCAAGGGAGGAAGAAGGCATAGGTGAAAAGGTGGATCCTTATCCCCTTATATGGGTGGACGCAACTACGTGTCCCCACCAGCCTGGTAAAACTCGCTTATCTCCAAGCGCCGTAATCAATGGCGCGGTTGGGTTACCCACGCCCGTATTCATGAGAATCCCGGAATAAGGGGACACGATCTCTGCTTTAACAAGACGTGCCAAGGAAACCGCCTCGCATGACGTGCTGAGGTGGGATAATGAAACGACTCGGATAAAGGCTTGGCCGTGGTATGTCACACTACGGAATACGTCAGCAGATTAGATTTGTGTAAATATTATGTCAATATGTGGAAACTTATTTTGCAGAACCGGACACTATCTTTGTGTTCAAAATCTTCTATGAAGTACTTGGAGGAGGAACCCGCCTTGCAATGCCGAAGACAATCTGCGCACCAGACTCGTCATCATTGAAGCCTGGTTCAGGGGCTACTGAGGGAGTCCTGGATTAGGGGGTGTCTGGATGGCCAGACTATACCTTCAACCGGACTCCTGGACTATGAAGATACAAGATTGAAGACTTCGTCCCGTGTCCGGAAGGGATTTTCCTTGGCGTGGAAGGCAAGCTTGGCGATACGGATATGCAGATCTCCTACCATTGTAACCGACTTTGTGTAACCCTAACCCTCTCCAGTGTCTATATAAACCGGAGGGTTTTAGTCCGTAGGACAACATACACAACAACAATCATACCATAGGCTAGCTTCTAGGGTTTAGCCTCTCCGATCTCGTGGTAGATCTACTCTTGTACTACCCATATCATCAATATTAATCAAGCAGGACGTAGGGTTTTACCTCCATCGAGAGGGCCCGAACCTGGGTAAAACTTCGTGTCCCTTGCCTCCTGTTACCATCCGGCCTAGACGCATAGTTCGGGAACCCCTACCCGAGATCCGCCGGTTTTGACACCGACTGTCGTACTCCCCTCCGCGTGGGAAATAACTGCTGAGTCTTCCCTGCCTCCGTGTCATTCCCTTCCTAGGCCTCACCGTCGTCCACCGCCCTGGTGCTCTCGGCGTGGCCTGGTCAACATGGTCCATGACCGACATGCATCTGAAGTGGACTATACGTGGAGAGGCCGACAGCTGGGTCCACGGCCGCACGCAAGGAAATGCCTCCTTATTACGCGCAAAATAATGATTCCTCCACCTGACATCAGGGACCCACCGAAAGGGCCTCTGTATTTCACGAAAAAAACGTTACCGCCGCTGACAGCTTGGACCCACCAGCTATATCTTCGCACGCAAGGAAGTGCCTCCTTATTACGCTGAAAAAAATGAATACCCCCCTGCTAGTTAGGACCCACCTTGGTGGGAGGCTGACTTGTGGGCCTACTAAGTTGACGGGGACGGACGGCTTTGTCAACTTAGTCAATATGCACGATTCTAGCTCCAGTGACCGTACGATGTCCATCCAACGGCCGTAGTGCTTCTTCAACCTCTGGTCTTCTTGCTCCAGTCGTCCAAACCAGCGCCGATCATGCCTCGTGCTCCTGCCTCCCGTGGCCGGCTGCGATGCTGCAGAGGCCTCACCGCCCCCTACTACTCCCAACGCTGGCCAGGCCATCCCTCTACTCACCCACACCCCCTGTTATTCTGCGGCAACGGCAGCCTCACACCGCAGCGAACCAGTGAACCCTCGTACTCCTCTACACGTGGGCATCCATTGTCGCGTCTTCCCCGGCTCCGCATCGTCCCCTTCCTAGGCCTCGCCGTCGTCCACCGCCCTAGTGCTCTCGGCGCAGCGTGGTCCACGTGGTCTAGGAACAGCTTCCATCGGACGTGGACTGTACGTGGAGAGGCTGACAGCTGGGTCCATGGTCGCAGCAAGGAAGTGCCTCCTTATTACGTGCAAAATAATTATTCCTTCACCTGACAGCGGGACCCACCAGACGGGCCACTGTATTTTGCAAAAAAAATGTTTCCCCCTGACTGCTGGTACCCACCAACTACATCTTCGCACGCAAGGAAGTGCGTTCGGGCAAAAAAACGATTCACCCCCTGACTGCTGGGACCCACCAACTACATCTTCGCAGGCAAGGAAGTGCCTGATAGTCGGGACCCACCTGGTCGAAGCGTACGTAGCGTTGTCATTCTGGTCACGAACATGTACATACATACTGGTCGATGTAGAGGCGTGCACGTGTCGTAGTAGAGGCGCACACGTAGCATTTACACATACGTACAGCGGCCAGGGTGCAAGAAAGAAAATACGGCCATGTATGTGTACATACGGCCGGGGTCTCGAACACCTACTCGCGCATATGTACGGCCAGGGCTCATGTACATAGCTGGGTCGGAACAGAGAAACAACGTCGTCGTCGTGTTCATGGGGAGGTGTAACACCCCGGATGTAACTTTCCCAATTTGTACTCCAACTCTTGCCGTTTTCGGCTTTAAGTCATTTTATTTTCTTGGGTTCGGGCCTTTGTCTCCGTGTGTTATTATCGTTGTCATGCATCTCTTATCATGTCATCATTTGCATTGCATTTGCATACGTGTTCATCTCATGCATGCGAGCATTTTCCCCGTTGTCCGTTTTGCATTCCGGCGCTTCGTTCTCCTCCGGTGGTCAATTCTACCTTTCTTTCGTGTGTGGGGATTAAACATTTCCGGATTGGACCGAGACTTGCCAAGCGGCCTTGGTTTGCTACCGGTAGACCGCCTGTCAAGTTCCGTACCATTTGGACTTCGTTTGATACTCCAACGGTTAACCGAGGGACCGAAAAGGCCTCGTGTGTGTTGCAGCCCAACACCCCTCCAATTTGGCCCAAAACCCACCTAATCCTTCTCCATCATCTAGATCGTTCGATCACGATCGTGTGGCCGAAAACCGCACCTCATTTGGACTCTCCTAGCTCCCTCTATGCCTATAAATAGGTCTCTCCCCGAAATTCCGGATCCCCCCTCGTCAAAAACCCTAGATCCACCCTCATCGCGCGCCGCCGGACAAATAGCCACCGACGGACATTGTCCGATCCGCCTCCCCGCCGCCACGTGGCACTCCGCCGTTCGCCGCCGCCGAACCCCGCCGCACCGGCCCGCCAGGCCCACGCGGGGCCCTCCCCGGCCCACGCGCCGCCGCCGCCTGCCTCCTTGCCCGCCCGGCCGCGCCGCCTCGCCCGCCGCTCCGCCGCACGCCGGTGTCGCCACCTCGCCAGCGTGAGCTCGCCCGCGCCGCCCCACCAACTCCGCCGCCTCGCCCTCCTCGTCGCCCGGGACCCCGCGTCGTCGCCGGCAAGCTCCGGCCCGGCCTCTCCCTCAACTCCGGCAAGAATTCCGGCGAAGATTCCAGCCATCCTCGGGATCCGTGCCCCCGATCCAGATCCGAAAATATCTCATTCGGGTTGACTTTTTCCCTCCTAACCCTAGCTCATGTGCCCTTCTTCATCATGCTATAACTTTGCATCCGTAGCTCCGATTGATGCATATAGCATATCAAAATGTTCATCTCAGAGAGTACATAATTTCATTCCATTGCATCATTTTCATTTGAGTTCATCTTGATGCCCGAAATTCTGTTAGAAGAAGGCTACTTGAGATAATTGTCAGATCTGCTACTCCATTTAGATATTTGTCATTTTTGCCATGATTATTGTGTGCATGATATGCCCTGATGCTCTACATATGTTTTGTTAAGGGTTTTGTCATCTTTCCAAAGGTGCAACCCATGTATTTTTGTGATGTGTGTGGTGACTAGTACAAGCTTGCCAAGTGAGACACTTGGTAATTCTTATTTCAGGGACTTAGCATTTCCACTAAGTCCTTGATCTATTTATCTCATGATGCCATATGTTTATGTTGTTTCCTAGTGATCCTTGCCTCTTTTGAGGATGTTAGTAAGGATGTTTTGTTAATCTTGTAGTGCTCTATCCATCCATGTCTTTGTTTGCAATTATGGAGCAACCTAGCTTGAGTCAATCGAGCTCTACTTTTGCTACTTTGTGAATCTGGACAAATTGTCAACTTGTTTGCAATTTTGCCGATGATGTTGTAGTTGATCCGTGCATGCTATGTTATTGTTCTTGCCATGTCTAGCTTGAATTTTGTGTATATTTTATGGGTGTATGCTTATCTTGTCATGACTTGCTCCGTAGTGAGTGCATCGAGCTCGTAAACATGCCTACTTGAGTTATGTTTCAGCCTATGCCAGTTTTCACTAAGTCTGTGATCTGATTATGTTTTTGCTATGTTCACATGCTTGCAATTGTATTTTCTGATCCCTTTTGGCTCAAGGTCACTAAGGGACTTTTGTTAAGCTCTTTGAGTAGCTCCATTCCATGCTTTACTTTTCCATGTTCAGGTCCTACAGCATGTAGTTTTGTTGCTCCGAAGAGTGCTATCTGATCTGAAATTCCAGACAAGTGTTAATTTCACTAAGTCTGAGATCTGTTTGCCATATGCATTTTTGCCATGCTTGTTTGAACCTGTCAATCGATGAATTGGCCGTAGCTCAGTGTTAGACTTTTGTTAAGCATCTTGAATTCATCCCTGCCATGTATTTTGTTGTCATGTTTGGGTGCTGTAGCATATTCATCTTGTTGCATTTAGATGGCTACTTGCTGTAAATCGCAGACCGGTGTCATATTTGAATTGCTTGCCATTTCCAAAGCGTAACTCCGATTCCGACGTTCTTTATATCGTTCTCAAGCGATTTCATCTCATCTTTCCAGTGGCACACTTGGATTCCCAAGTTGAGGCCAGGTTCATGCTTTCCCTGTCAAATCTTGCATATGCATCGCGCATCGCATCCCGCATAGCATACCATCCTTGCATCATATTGTTTGATCCTTGCACGTGGTTGATTGTGTCCTTATTGCTTGTTTGTCTTGCTTGGGTAGAGCCGGGAGACGAGTTCGCTAACGAGGAGCCCGTTGAGTTTGCTTTCGAGGATCCAGTCAACTCTGACAACTGTGCAGGCAAGATGATCATACCCTCGAAATCACTACTATCTTTGCTATGCTAGTTTGCTCGCTCTTTTGCTATGCCAATGCTACGATACCTACCTTTTTCTTTCAAGCCTCCCAAATTGCCATGTCAAAACCTCTAACCCACCATGTCCTAGCAAACCGTTGATTGGCTATGTTATCGCTTTGCTCAGCCCCTCTTATAGCGTTGCTAGTTGAAGGTGAAGATTGGAGACCGTTCCTTGTTGGAACATTTATTTACTTGTTGGGATATCATTATATTGCCATGTTATCTTAATGCATCTATACACTTGGTAAAGGGTGGAAGGCTCGGCCTCTTGCCTAGTGTTTTGTTCCACTCTTGCCGCCCTAGTTTCTGTCATATCGGTGTTATGTTCCCGGATTTTGCGTTCCTTACGCGGTTGGGTTATAATGGGAACCCCTTGATAGTTCGCCTTGATTAAAGCTTTTCCAGCAATGCCCAACCTTGGTCTTACCATTTTCCACCTAGCCTATTTTCCCTTGGGTTTCCGGAGCCCGAGGGTGATCTTATCTTAACCCCCCCCCCCCGGGCCAGTGCTCCTCTGAGTGTTGGTCCAACCTAGAGCCCCTTGCAACGCCACCTCAGGGAAACTTGAGGGCTGGTTTTAGTTGTACGGATTGCTTATCTGATTGTGCCCTGAGAACGAGATATGTGCAGCTCCTATCGGGATTTGTCGGCACATTCGGGCGGTGTTGCTGATCTTGTTTTAACCTGTCGAAGTGTCTTGAATAACCGAGATACCGAGTCTGATCGGAACATCTTGGGAGGAGGTCTATTCCTTCATTGACCGTGAGAGCTTGTCATGGGCTAAGTTGGGACTCCCCTGCAGGGATTTGAACTTTCGAAAGCCATGCCCGCGGTTATGGGCAGATGGGAATTTGTTAATGTCCGGTTGTATATAACTTGAACCTTAACTTAATTAAAATGAATCAACTGAGTGTGTTACCGTGATGGCCTCTTCTCGGCGGAGTCTGGGAAGTGAACATGGTGTTGAAGTAATGTTTGCGCAGGTTGCTCTCTAGTTTCTCGCTCGCGCCTTGCCTCCTCTTCTCGCTCTCTTTTGCGAACAGGATAGCCACCATATTTGCTAGTCGCTTGCTACAGCTCCACATATATTTTTACCTTGCCTTACCTATAAGCTTAAATAGTCTTGATCGCAAGGGTGCGAGATTGCTGAGTCCCTGTGGCTCACATATTACTATTACACCAGATGCAGGGCCTGATGATTCCGCTCCAGTTGACGCGTTTGAGCTCAAGTGGGAGTTCGACGAAGACTCTCAACGTTACTATGTTTCCTTTCCTCATGATCAGTAGTGGTGCCAGTTGGGGGTGATCGGGACCGTGTCGCATGTTGGGTTATCTTTTATTTTGGCGCCGTAGTCGGGCCATGAGTGTTTGGATGATGTAATGTTATTTATGTACTTGATTGACATGGCGAGTGTAAGCCAACTATGTTATTATATGGGATGTTGTGAAGATTGCCTAACTTGCGACATATGCCTTCAATGCGATTATGCCTCTAAGTCGTGCCTCGACACGTGGGAGATATAGTCGCATCGAGGGTGTGACAGGAGGCAACGGAATGCGTCATGTTCATGGGGAGGCAACGGAATGCGTTGTTTTCATCGGGAGGGCTTGGACAGAACAGGCGATGGAAACGAGACCTGGCGTACCGCAAAACGGAGGAAACGGCCTTGTGTTCGACCGGCCACGTTCGAAACGGGATCCTGTTCATCGGGAGGGGTCTGGCGTACCGCAAAACGGAGGAAACGGACCTCCTACAGTCGAAACGGGGGTCCTGATGATCGGGAGGGGTGTGGCATACCACAAAACAGAGGAAACGGACTTGTGTTGGAGCGCTATGGTCGAAACGGGGGTCCTGTTCATCGGGAGGGGTGTGGCGTACCGCAAAACGGGACTCCATGGGATACTGTTCATCTCCACTGTCAACCTCCTCCAGCCTCCACGAGCTACTGTTCATCCACCGTCGACCTCCTCCAGCCTCCACCTGCGACTGTTCATCCACGGGCTCCAGTTCATCCAGCCTCCACTGCGCGCTACTCCACCGGCTAATGTTCAACCACCCCTCCACCTTCTACTGTTCATCCAGCCCTCCACACCACGGGGTCCTGTTCAACCACCCCTCCACGGGCACCCCTCCACCGTCTATTGTTCATCCAGCCCTCCACACCACGGGGTCCTGTTCAACCACCCCTCCACCGTCTACTGTTCATCCAGCCCTCCACACCACGGGGTCATGTTCATCCACCCCTCCATGGGCACCCCTCCACCATCTACTGTTCATCCAGCCCTCCACCACACCACGAGGTCCTGTTCATCCAGAGGCAACGCCACCGCTCACTGCTCATCCAAACTCCCCCGCAACGCTCACTGTTCATCCCATCGATCGGCTTCAGTTAGCAGCAGTAGCGAAGGAATCACTCGATCGGGTTCAGTTAACAGCCATCGATCGATCGCTCGGGTTCAGTTACGCGTAGCCTGCAGTGCAATCGCTCGGGTTCAGTTAGAGCCCAACGCCTCGCTCGGGTTCAGTTAGAGCCAATGCCTCGCACACACGCGCGTACGTGTACGAGAGAAGCGCGCATCGCTCGGCCCACGACCTCCCACCGTAACCGGGAACTCCCCGAAATTTTCCTCCCCCTCGCTTCTACCACGGTTTTTTATGTCATGGACGGCCCAAAGAATGTCATGCAGCTGCGTCTCCGGCCCGCCCAAGATGAAAAGCCCATTTTATGTCATGATTTTTTGTCATAGAAGTAGGAACCCACCACATCTATGATGATACCGGGTTTTGTCACAATTATCGTCATAGAAGTGTCATATGCATGACAGAAAAAAATTCGTTCAGCCCAAAATGTCACGGATGTGTCTTTTTTTGTAGTGTAGGGATGTGCACAACTCCTCATAGATGGCGAGCTCCTCCATCTTGATGTCGTGGACGCCATCGGAGAACGCAGAGATGATGGCCTCGTCCGTCACCTTGGGGATCTTGAGACAAACGTTGTTGAAGCGCTGGATGTACTTCTGGAGGGTCTCCCCTGGTTGTTTCTTGACGCAGCGCAGGTCACCCACGGCCAGGGGGCGGTCGCGAGTGCCCTGGAAGTTGGCGATGAAATGGTCGCGCATCTCGTCCTAGGAAGAGATGGAGCCAGGAGGCGGGTTCAGGAGCCAGGAGTGGGCGCCATCCTTGAGAGCCATGGGGAACCAGTTCGCCATGACTTTCTCGTTGCCACTGGCCACCTCGATGCTCAGCTCGTAGAGCTGCAAGAACTCTGCGGGGTCGGGGTGCCGTCATAGCGCGGAGGCAGGTCTGGCTTGAACTTGCCTGGCCAGGCGACGCTACGCAGCTCGAGGGTGAAGGCGCGGCAGCCGGCTGTGGTCATCGGGGATTGCCTTGGAGGTGGAGCGTGGTCGTGGTGCCCCTGCACTGCCGCTGCATGCGGCGCATGGCCCTGTCGCAGCAAGTGATCCTAGCGTACTGGAGCTGGGAGTGGTGGATCACTTCCTTTGGGATGGGGAATCTCTTGCAGCTTCTTTCCTCATGCGCCGGCACGCGGCGCAGTGGGTCGCGTCGCTGGACCGCGCATCTTGGAGTGATGATGCCATCCTGGTGCGTGGGAGACTGAGGTGCTCCCTGAGCCACATGCCTCGGCGCGAGGGTGCCATCTTGTTGTGGAGGAGGCGGAGGCGCCCCGTGAGCCACGTCGCCCGCAGCTGGCGGAGGGCGAGGCAGCGAGAGGGACGGTGCAGGAGAGCCTCCCGCGGCGCTGACGAGCTCGGTGATGCGGTCCATCCGGTCCTCGTAGAGGTCGTCGACCAGGTGGTAACGCAGGAGCTTGTGTGCCATGAGCAGCGCGGTCTGCGCATCTGTGGGGGCGCGGCAAGCGTGAGATGACGAGCCGGCCTGAGTCAGCGATGGGGTCGCGGTGAGGCCGTCCCGGCGCACGGAGGGATGCAGCGAAGATGCTTGCTGCTCGTTCGCCGCCGGACTGGTGACGGCGTTGGCGGCGGGTGACGGAGAACGACGGGGAGGCCCGCCGACGGGAGCCGTATGAGCAACACGGGCGGCGAGGGTGGCCCAGCTCTTAGCGCGAGCTCGGCGGCCGTCGGCCATGAGCTTGGTGGAGTGGCGAACCGTGGGTCGACGAAGAAGAGGACTTCGGCGCACCCCTACCTGGTGCGCAAAATGTCAGATTTTGGGTTCTGGCAAAACCCTTAAGGTTCAAACACTGGGGTGCACGCGAAGATCTCTCCCTCACTGATCACGCCCTCACGCACTTCGCGATCTCAAAGGCTAGCTCGACGAACTCGCAACACAAGAGACACAAGATTTATACTGGTTCGGGCCACCGTTGTGGTGTAATATCCTACTCCAGTGTGGTGTGGTGGATTGCCTCTTGGGCTGATGATGAACAGTGCAAGGGGAAGAACAGCCTCCTGAGGTGAGGTGTTCTTGTGCTAGGTGAGTGTGTGAATGGATTGGATCTAGGTCTCCCCCCCCACTCTATGGTGGTGGCTAATCCTATTTATAGAGGCCCTGGTCCTCTCCCCAAATATTGAGCGGGAAGGGAGCCAACAACGGCCAATTTGAAAGGGGACAACTAGTACAAGTTATCCTGACAAAAGCAGTCTTCGCCTGCCAAAGGCTCTGGTGATGACGCCGTCTTGGGCTCCAGGTGACCTCCGTCCTGCTGGTCTTGGTCTCGTTGCACCGATATGGAAACCTTTGCTTGACTCCTCGGTACTCTTCGTCCGCGCTTGCCTCCTTAGCACCAAAGAGGAAACAAGGACACTGTGAGCACTGGCGCCCGCCTGGTCTCGATCGTCATGGCTCACGTCACTGGTACCTCGCGAGGTTTGCCTGGCCTTGATCCCTCCACCCCTTGCGAGTAGCCTGGTGAGGCCGCTCATGAGGAGGTCTTGTGTCGTCCGCCTCCCGAGGGTCTTGAATGCTTGTTGGTGAAGATGGGCCTTAAGGGCCCGCTTGCAAAGCCACGCCGTGGGCCGCAGGAAGGCAAGTCTAGGGACCCCCATTCCCAGAACGCCGACAGTTCCCGGTTACGGTGGGTGGTCGGGGCCGAGCGATGCACAAAGGTTTGCGCGTTTCTCTCGTAGACGCACACGCGTGGGTGCGAGGCGTTGGGCTCTAACTGAACCCGAGCGAGGAGTTCGCCTACTGAACCCGAGCGATTGCACTGCAGGCTATGCGTTACTAAACCCGAGCGAACGATCGATGGCTGTTAACTGAACCCGATCGAGACATTCCTTTTCTACTTCTGCTAACTGAAGCCGATCGATGCTGCATCTGGATGAATAGTGAGCGTTGCTGGGGGGTTTGGATGAACAGTTCCCGGTGGGGGTGGATGAACAGGACCCCATGGTGTTGCCTCTGGATGAACAGGACCCCGATCGATCGAGCTGGTTGGGGCTGGATGAACAGGACCCCGTGGAGGGCTGGAAGAACAGGACCACCCCGTGGAGGGCTGGATGAACAGTAGACGGTGGAGGTCTGGATGAACAGTAGCCCGTGGAGGGGTGGTTGAACAGGAGCCCGTGGAGAGGGCTAGTTGAACAGTAACCGATGGAGTAGTGCGCGGTGGAGGCTGGATGAACAGGAGCCCATGGATGAACAGTTGCAGGTGGAGGCTGGAGGAGGTCGACGGCTGATGAACAGTAGCCCGTGGAGGCTGGAGGGGGTCGACGGTGGAGATGAACAGTATCCCATGGAGTCCCGTTTTGCGGTACGCCACACCCCTCCCGATGAACAGGACCCCCATTTCGACCCTAGCACTCCAACACAAGTCCGTTTCCGCCGTTTTGTGGTACGCCACACCCCTCCCAATCAACAGGGGCCCGTTTCGACCGCAGGAGGTCCGTTTCCTCCGTTATGCAGTATGCCGGACCCCTCCCAATGAACAGGATCCTGTTTCGAACGTGGCCGGTCAAACACAAGGTTGTTTCCTCCGTTCTGCGGTACGCTAGGCCTCGTTTCCATCGGCTGTTCCGTCCAAGCCCTCCCGATGAACATGACGACGCATTCTGTTCCAACCCAGCCGGTTGGCTCCCCATGAACATGACAATGACACAGTTTCTTCGTTCCGACCCAGCCATGTACATGAGCCCTGGCCGTACGTATGCGTGAGTAGGCGTTCGAGACCCCGCCTTTATGTACGTATGTGGCCGTATTTTCTTTCTTGCACACTGGCCGTTGTACGTACGTGTACATGCTACATGCGCGCCTCTACTACGACACGTGCGCGCTCTACATTGACCAGTATGTACGTACACGTCCGTGACCAGAATCGCTTCGACCAGGTGGGTCCCGACTGTCAGGCACTTCCTTGCGTGCGAAGATATAGCTGGTGGGTCCTAGCAGTCAGGGGGCGAATCATTTTTATTTTTCCCGGACGCACTTCCTTGTGTGCGAAGATCTAGCTGGTGGGTCCTAGCTGTCAGGGGGAAATGTTTTTTTCGTGAAATACGGTGTCCCATCCGGTGGGTCCCCGCTGTCAGGTGCAGGAATAATTAGTTTGCGCGTAATAAGGAGGCACTTCCTTGCGGTTGCCGTGGTCAACAGAAGTCGGTCATTGACCACATTGACCACGCCGCGCCAAGAGCACCAAGGCGGTGGACGACGGCGAGGCCTAGGAAGGGAACGACGCGGAGCCAGGGAAGACGCGGCAGTGGATGCCCATGCGGAGAGGAGTACGAGGGTTCACTGGTTCGGCTGCGGTGTGAGGCTGCCGTCAACGCAGAATAATAGGGGGTGTGGGTGAGTAGAGGGATGGACTGGCCAGCGGTGGGAGTAGTAGGGGGCGGTGAGGCCTCCGCGGCATCACAGCCAGCCACGGGAGGCAGGATCACGCGGCACGACCGGTGCTGGTTTGGGCAGCTGGAGCAAGAAGACCAGAGGTTGAAGAAGCACTACGGCCATTAGATGGACATCATACGGTCACTGGAGCTACAATCGTTGATATATTGACTAAATTCACAAAGCCCCCCATCCCCGTCAACTTAGTAGGCCCACAAGTCAGCCTCCCACTGTGGTGGGTCCCAGCTGGCAGGGGGTATTCATTTTTTGTGCGCAATAAGGAGGCACTTCCTTGCGTGCGAAGATATAGTTGGTGGGTCCGACCTGTCAGTGGAGGGAATGTTTTTTCGCGCAATACAGAGGCCCTTTCGGCGGGTCCCAGATGTCAGGTGGAGGAATTATTATTTTGCGCATAATAAGGAGGCATTTCCTTGTGTGCGGCCGTGTACCCAGCTGTCAGCCTCTCCACGCACAGTCCACTTCCGATGGATGTCGTTTGTTGACCACGTTGACCACACCACGCCGAGAGCACCAGGGCGGTGGACGACGGCGAGGCCTACGAAGGGAACGACATGGAGCCGGGGAAGACATGGCAGTGGCTGCCCACGCGGTGGAGAGTACGAGGGTTGACTGGTTCGGCTGCCGTCGCTGAAAAATAACAGGAGGTGTGGGTGAGTGGAGGGATAGACAGGCCAGGGATGCGAGTATATGATGGGGCTGTGAGGCCTGCCCGGCAACACAACCGGCCACGAGAGGCGGGAGCAGGCGGTTCCGACGGCGCTGGTTTGGGTGGCTAGGGCAGGAAGCTCAGAGACTGAAGAAGCATGATTGCCGTTAGATTGACATCTAACGGTCTGACGCTGGTAGAGTCGATTGTCGACTAAGTTTCTTTTTTGAGAAACCTTGTGTACGCATGAACTTAGTAGGCCCAAAAGTCAGCCTCCAAATCTGTGGCAGACAACATAGAGCCCATTTGCTATTTTTTAATAATTTCCAGCCCATTTGCTAATTCTTAAGTAATTTATTACAGCCAATTTTCTGCCCAGGACCACGTTCAAAAAGTTCAACCTTATTTTGCATATTTCGGTGAAGTCCGAACTTTTGTAACCCCGAAATGATAAACATTTTTCTAAGAACTTATTGATTTTCCAAAAAAATTGTTTTGTTTTTGTAAGCAAATAAGACGTGCGACAATTGAGTTGGTTTAAGGGAAAACCAGTGGTAAAAAATCATCGTTGGGAGGGAAAACAACAACAAAAATAAGGATATAAATATGAAAAGGGAATTTTATGTATTTTCAATATAATGATACGTGTATATGAACTAGTAAAACTATAGGTAGAGATTAGAAAATGGATGTCGGACATGCGTTTCAAGAGGAAAATAGAACTGGGTTGTGTGTTTGATTCAGTAAAAAACCTGCATGCGGATGTTGTAAGACAAAATATAACTAACGCTGGCGGGCCATAGGCCAGTAGATACCTGCTGGATCTTTGTGCCCCGTTGTCATTGTCGGCATCCTGGGAACGAGGGTCCCCAGACTTTCCTGCATGCGGCCCATGGCGTGGCTGAGCCAGCAGGCTGTACGGCCCATCTTCACTAGCAAAGCATCCAAGACCCTCGCGAGGGTCCAAGCCTCGTGAGGCAGACGATGCAAGACCTCCTCTGGAGTATCCTAGCTAGACAGGATCACGAGGAGCAGAGATATCAAGCCGCGGCAAACCTCACGAGACCCTCGTGACATGAGCCATGACGCACGACACCAGGCGGGCGCCAGCGCGTGCAGCATCCTTGTTTCCTCTTTGGTGCTAAGGAGGCCAGCGCAGGCAAAGAGTATTAAGGCATCAGGCAAAGGTTGCTATATTGGTGCAACGAGACCAAGACCAGGAGGACGGCAAGACGGAGGTCATCGTGGAGCCCAAGACGGCGTCACCACCAGAGCTTTGGGCAGGCGAAGACCACTTTTGTTAGGATAGCTTGTACTAGTTGTCCCCCTTCAAATTAGCCCGCTATTGTTGGCTCCCTTCCCGCTCGATATTTGGGAAGAGGACCAGGGCCTATATAAGTAGAGCTAGCCACTATAGTAAAGGGGATGGGATCTAGGAGACACGCCTTAGCTCGATCCAACCCAATCGAGAGCATACTCACAAGAACACCTCAACCTCCGGAGGCTGTTCTTCCCTTGTACTATTCATCATCAGCCCTACAGGCAATCCACCACCACCACACTAGAGTAGGGTATTACACCACAACGGTGGCCCGAACCAGTATAAAGCTTCTGTCTTTCTATGTTGCGAGTTCATCGAGTTCGTCCGCGAGATCTAAGTGAGCTAGGGTGTAGATTGGTAGGAGGGAAAGACTTCGCGCTTACCCCAGTGTTCGAACCTTAAGGGTTTGCCGGAACCCCACATCCGACATTTGGCGCGCCAGGTAGCGGTGCGCTGTAGCCTTCCTTCCATCAGTTCGTCGTTCCGTCGCTCCGTCGTCTCCATGGCGGACGCTCGCCGTGCTCGAACTGAGCGTCGGGCTGCCCTCACCGCCCGCGTCGCTCAGACGGCTCTCGTCGGCGGGCCACATCGCCATTCTCCGTCCCCCGCCGCCAACGCTGCCACCGTCCCGGCAGGGAACGAGCAGCAGGCGTCCTTGCTGCATCCTTCAGTGCGGCAGGACGGGCGCACCGCCACTCCATCGCTGACCCCTGCCAGTTCTTCGTCTCACGCGCACCGCGCTCCCATGGAGGCATGGGCCGTGCTCCTCACAACGAACGAGCTCCTTCGCTACCGCCCCATCGACGACCTCTACGAGGAGTGGCTCGAATGCATCGCCGAGCTCGTCCGCGCCGTGGGGGGCTCTCCGGCGCCGTCCCACTCTCTGCCTCCCCCTCAACAAGCCGCGAGTGACGGGGCTCACGGCGCGCCTCCACCACCTCAGCCCCAAGACGTCGCCTTGGCACCGAGGCGCGCGGCTCCGCGACGTGATCCGCCACGCCCAGCGCACGCGCGCGAAGAGAGAAGATGCTGAGAAATTCCGCGGCCGCGAGAAGCTGCACCTGCATCCCTCGCGCCACCTCGTCAAGACCGCGCACCACCCGCAGCGGTGCAGCATGGACCTCGTCAAGACCAAGCTCCACATCCGATGCGGGCCCCGGCTACCATGGCTGGCTGCCGCACCTTCACCCCCGAGCTACGTAGGGTCGCCTGGCCAGGCAAGTTCAAGCCGGATCTGCCTCCTCGCTACGACGATACCGCCGACCCCGCGTAGTTCCTGCAGCTCTATGAGCTAAGCATCAAAGTGGCCAACGGTGACGAAAAGGTCATGGCGAACTAGTTTCCCATGTCTCTCAAGGATGGAGCTCACTCTTGGCTCCTGAATCTGCAACACGGCTCGATCTCCTTCTGGGACGAGATGCGTGACCGCTTCATCGCCAACTTCCAGGGCACTCGCGACCGCCCTCCGGCCGTGGGTGATCTACGCCGCATCAGGCAGCAACCAGGAGAGACCTTCCAGAAGTACATCCAGCGCTTCAACAACCCCCGCCTCAAGATCCCCAAGGTCACAGATGAGGCCATCATCTCCGCGTTTTCCGACGGTGTTTGCGACGTCAAGATGAAGGAAGAGCTCGCCATCCATGAGGAGCTTTGCACATCTCAGGAGCTATTCAACCTGGAGACCAAGTGCGCACGGGCTGAGGAGGGGCGCCTCTTTCTCCTTGAGCTGCCAGCCGTGGGCGCGGAGGAGAAGAAGGCCAAGGCCAAGGACGTGAAGCGCAAGGAGGTAGTTGTGCTTGCAGCAGAGCCCGACATCAAGCGAGGCAGAGATCAGACAGAATCATCCAAGAACGGCCGATCGTTCTACACCTTCCACACCCTGAACACCCACAACACCAGTGACTGTCAAGAGCTCAGAGCCATACGAGAAGGACGCTGCGGCCGACGCCCCGAGCGCAACGACCAAAGCTACGACCATGGATGAGGACGTGGTGGCGGACGCTGGGACGACCGTGGCCCATGCCAGGAGTGGCGCGACCGACCTCGTGAGGAGCGCTGGCAGGACCAACCTCGTGAGGTCGCCTGGAGGGACCCGCCGCGTGAGGATTGCCCCCAAGGCAATGCCGGTCTTCCCCCGCTGCCGCTACCAAGAAGGAACGACGACCACCACCAGGATGAGGGGGTTGGGGGCTTCCGGGAGCCACGTGCGATTGCCTGCATCTTGGGCGGTGCCCAGGCCCTAGCCTCTCAGCGCGTCGTCAAACAGTTTGCTCGCGAGGTGAACGCGGCGCTCACCAAACTTGAGGCCATGTGCCAGCTCAGGTGGTCCCAATGCGCCATCACTTTCAACTCGGCGGATCAGCTCAAGTGCGCAGCCGCCACTGGCACCCTCCCTATACTGTGTTCCCCAGTCATCAGCAATGTGCAGGTCACCAAGACCCTGATCGACGGCGGTGCAGGGCTCAACATCCTGTCCGTCGACACGTTTGACAACCTCCAAGTGCCATACGAGTAGCTCCAGCCCGCCAAGCCTTTCTCAGGAGTGACCGACGGCTCCACCATAACGATAGGGCAGGTCCGCCTGCCTGTCACCTTCGGGGAGCGCAAGAACTACCGCACCAAGCTCATTGACTTCAACGTCGCGCACATCCGCCTGCCGTACAATGCCATCCTCGGGTATCCAGCCCTGGCCAAGTTCATGGCAGTCACTCATCTCGGCTACAACATTCTCAAGATCCCAGGAAGGGGAGGAATCATCACGGTCCTGTGTGAAGAGAGGAATGCGGTGTGCTCCCTCGAGCGCGCCTTTCAAGCCGCTGCAATCGACGACCCCGACAGCAGAAATGAAGGCCCTCTGGAGGCCATCCCCAAGAAGAAGCAACCGCGCCGCGTAGGACCTTAGGAGGACAGCGTCGCGGCAGAAGCCACGTCAGGACCAGCGCCCGCTCCAGGGGCGCCTCCCTCTATCGCATAGGAAGGCGCACCCAGCGCCCTCCTCAGGCAAGGCTCGTGGGCTCTCTTCTGGAGGGCCTCAGACCTTGCCAACCTTGTGAGGGAGGCACTTGGGCACCACTTGGAGGCGTGCTTCATGGCACGTGACCCTCAGGAGAGCGCAGGGTGAGGAATGCCCACCACTCAGGAGTTTATCACCAAGACCACCCAAGAACTATAAGAAGCAAGAGCCATGCGCGGCGACGGCCGCCCACAAGGCGCAGCTCCACATCCTGGCGAGGATGCTGGGCTACGCGTCTGCATCGACGTCCCAGGGCTCAACAGGGCCGCATCTCAGGAGCATTTCTGGCCTTCGCGTGTGGGCCGCTGCGAGGGCCCACCGCACAGCTATGTTCGTATGCCCTTTGGCTTGCCGAGCGTGGCGTCGCCTATCAACGCAACATGCAACGTATCCTGGCGGCTCAGGAAGCCAGGTACCACGCCATTCTGGAGGAGATGGAGACGGTCTTCAGGGAACCTCCCGAGCCCCCAGAGCCTCCCGAGGCTCAGGGTCCTGGCGGCTCATGAGGAGTCATTTCTCCAACGCACGCCTTCAGCTACACCAACTCTACTTTGTCTACAGAACTAGGTGACATCTTCCAAGCTTGTTTAGCTGGGAGAGCCCCTCGGGCTGCATTATTTCCAGGCCGCGTGGGTCCGTCCATGCGGCATGTATCCCTTTTTCTTATGTCTTCAGCTTATCTTGTTGGGGCGCTCCTCGGGCTGCATCATCCCCAAGCCGCTCGGGCCGGACCCGGTGGCATGTACCTTCCTGCATTTATCCAAGTTGATCTGCTCTCCATGCTTAACCTGCCAACTGCTATCACCTGCTCGATCATCGCCTCCCCCGGGGCCTCCACACATGCACGGTGCTGGTGCATGGGTCCGGCCCTGACACGCCGACAAATCTGAGCGGTCGAGCTCTGGCTCGCGGCACGCCCCGCGCACGTCACCTCACTAGGCCCTCAGTGCCTTCTCCTCATTTAGAGCAACTAGTGGCAGGCTGACAGCTGTAACGACGAACCGTGTTTCTTCTTGTGCCTGTTCAAAGGGACCCCGTGGAAGGATAGCAGGCGGCACCGCGAGTCTCCTTTTCCCTCGTGCAATTCGCTTGCGCGTTAAAAGGGGGGCTCCTGAGCATCGCGACTCAGGAACTCCTACTGGCTCTCCAGCCCTCACCCCCTGGCCTTGACTACGGCATCGCGACCTGGCATACCAGCGGCGGCTGAGCTCGCTCGAGGGCCGGGACCTGAGGACATAGAGCACTAAGGAGGGCATGAGGGGAGGGAAACTAGTACGGGCGGGCCTAGCTATGCCGCACAAGTAGGTGCGCAGCCCTAGCGCAACGTCAGGAGTCGCCATGAGATAAACAAGATAAGTCCCGCACCCAGATCGGCTAAACATTTGGGCCTAATGGTCACTCACGCCTTGCCGCAACCTCGTTGCGACCACGTCAACTCCCTTTCTCGCCTGACCATGGCTGCTTGAGCGCTAAGGGGGACCTCCTAAGCATCGCGCCTCAGGGGCTCTTACTGGACCTCGGGCCACACACCTCCTGGCCTTGACCACGGCACGCGACCTGGCATACCAACGATGGCTGTAGCCTGCCTGGGGACCGGGACCTGTCAGCATAGAGCAACAAGCTAACGCGAGGACAGAAAGGGGGACCGAGCCTTAACGGGACATGCATTCACCAAATTCTCATAATAGGGAAGATAAGCGCAAAGGACATTACGGACCCTTACATGCCCCCATGGGGTAATTCATGATTCATTGCAGGAAACAAAAGCCGATACTAAGGGGAATCCTATCTACATCCTTCCATGGTGGACGCCATCATCAACAGTGGGCCACGAGAGGCCGGCGCCAACCCCATCTAGATCAGCGGCGGCGACGGCCGGACGCCGCAGCTCTGCTCCGAGCGCGGCGAGAGCTCGGGGGAACGTAGCTGTCGTCGCTCATCTCCGGAGTCTCATAGAGCTCAGGAGAGCTGCTGGACTCCCAAGGGCTGCTGCTGCTGGAGTGGCCGCGAGCGGGACGCGCGTCAACCTCACGCTCCTCTCTAGAGCAGCACTCCAGGCGGCGGCCCTCAGCACGAAGACCTTGAAGAAGAGCGTGGAGACGCCATCGTACTCAAAGTGGATCGCAAGGGCGCCCCTCACATGGCAGACCCGCGCAATCTCGCCCCAGCCGCGCGTCATGAAGATCTTGCCGGTGGGAACTGCTTCGATCTCTGCTCCGGTCGCCGGAGCATTGCAGTCGGCGTGCTGCAGCCAGAGCTCGAGAGGCCCCCTCGGCGGCATCATGTCGGAGAAGAGCCGCGGGAAGCGGATCCAGGAGCTCGGAGGCATCGGCGCGCACAGCACCAACTCGCACGAGGAGTCAGCGGCGTGAACCCTAGGGGCGACGGCACGTGTCGCCGTGGCGCGGCGACCCTGGATGCGTTGTGGGCGGCGTTGCTCATCACTTCGTCCTCCCGAGCCCATGACATGGGCGTACACAGGTAGCGGGTACCCAGGAGGAGGCCGCTCGCACCAAGGCCTCGACACCACCTGCATCGCCGCCTCATCACGGTGATGGATCGACCTCTTCTTCAGTGGAAGAGGCCCCGAATCATCGCGGGGAGCCTTTCCTTTCTCTTCAGTAGAAAACTTTCTGATGGGCGCCATTGTTGTTGGCAGTGGAGCAAGGAGGAAGAAGCAAGCAAGCGAGGAAGAGATGGGCGACGGGGGCTCCGCTCCCCTCCCCATTTATAGCAAGGGAAGGCCAACCGGCGTCTCCCACGATCGCAGGTAATGATGGTTTTCCTTGCATGGCGCAGGGACTTGACAAGACGAGCAGTTGCCGAGGCAACATGGGGAAGCGGGGACACCCACGTCCAATCATCCACCATGCGTCAATCGAGGCCGCAGGCTTTTGGGGCCCGTGGCGCTCTGTACTTGGCCCTTGGCTTCACCGTGAAGCCAAGCCCGAGCGCACCTTGGGCCCGGGGGCTACTGTCGGTGTCCTGGGAACGGGGGTCCCCAGACTTGCCTGCCTGCGGCCCATGGCGTGGCTGAGCCAGCAGGCTGTATGACCCATCTTCACCAGCAAAGCATCCAAGACCCTCGCGAGGGTCCAAGCCTCACGAGGCGGATGACGCAAAACCTCCTCTGGAGTAGCCTAGCTAGGCAGGCTCACGAGGAGCAGAGATATCAAGGCGGGGCAAACTTCACGAGACCCTCGTGACATGAGCCATGATGCACGACGCCAGGCGGGCGCCAGCGCGCGCAGTGTCCTTGTTTCCTCTTTGGTGCTAAGGAGGCCAGCGCAGGCGAAGAGTACCGAGGCATCAGGCAAAGGTTGCTATATTTGTGCAACGAGACCAAGACCAGGAGGACGGCAAGATGGAGGTCATCGTGGAGCCCAATACGGCGTCACCACCAGAGCTTTTGGCAGGCGAAGACCACTTTTGTCAGTATAGCTTGTACTAGCTGTCCCCCTTCAAATTAGCCCGCCATTGTTGGCTCCCTTCACACTCGATATTTTGGAAGAGGACCAAGGCCTATATAAGTAGATCTAGCCACTATAGTAAAGGGAATAGGATCTGGGAGACACGCCTTAGCTCAATCCAACCCGATCGAGAGCCTACTCACAAGAACACCTTAACCTCCGAAGGCTGTTCTTCCCTTGTACTATTCATCATCAGCCCTAGAGGCAATCCACCACCACCACACTGGAGTAGGGTATTACACCACAACGGTGGCCCGAACCAGTATAAACCTTGTGTCTTTCTGTGTTGCGAGTTCGTCGAGTTCGTCCGCGAGATCTAAGTGAGCTAGGGCGTAGATTGGTAGGAGGGAAAGACTTCGCGTGCACCCCAGTGTTCGAACCTTAAGGGTTTACCGGAACCCCACATCCGACAGTCGTCATGGGCTGGGCCTGTTAAAAACAAAACCAAGCCTGGGCAGTCTACAGCCCAGTTGAAATTTGCTCGACCTAAAAAAATAATATACATGCTCAATAGACGAGAGAATTCTGCAAGTACAGACTTATAACTGGGATGCAGCCGAGATATAGTTTTTTCATCGTGATAATAAGTGCATGCACTTGTTTCAAAAAAAATGGAGAACTAGGAATTCGAACGGGAGGTGCTTATGTTACCCATCAAATAAAAATCTGGTGCCTGAAAATTCGTTTCGAAACAAATGATTCAACTTTATATCCATGTTGACCCTCGGCATGATGGTTGGAAGCAAATGCCAAGTTCATACCAAAAGATCGTTAACAACAATACCAACTTGCAGACGACAAGGTAGTACAAGTACCAATACCAAACTAAGTTATAATCTTTTTACTCCTAGCCCTAGTGTTCGTCTGGTAGAAAATCTTGAAGAGGACCAGCTCCCGCTCCTTCTCTTGCTCTAGGTCCCCAAGGTGGTACTGGTGCATCACCCAGTTGGTCCTTTGCTGGTCGAAGTTCTTGTTGGTGTGCAGCACCAGAACCTTTTTGCTGCCGGTCTGCCGGCCGTTGACTATCACCGGCAAGGTATTGCAGGTGTTGTGCCACATCACGTGCATGCCGCACTCCGACTGTATCGCGACGCGTCCACGTGCCCCGTTTGAATGCCCTAGAATTGCGCTGGAAGAAATGCTTGCTTAGGCCACTCAGTGTGATACATGCAGTATTGTCGAATACAGGTTTTAGTGTACGTAGTTGGCATTTTCATAACATCTTTGGCATGTTGCAGTCACTTGTTTCACTTTTTATTAACTGTCAAATTGTAATTGCTTCACCAGGTCTGCGTCTAAAATTAAAAATAGAGCTATAAACAAAGGAATATGTTTGTGCAAGTAGACGACCGATCGGTGTCTTACCTGGAAGTTTCTCAGGATGGGTGTAGCATATGCCGTGCTCGCTGTCGATGGTTGGTATGAACAAATCGATGAGAGGGTGAGATATCGCGCTGTCAACACTCACTTTGGCCTCAAGGTGATCGATCAGCTCCTGATCCGTGGGATCGAACTTGACGCCAGCCGGCAGCATCGGCCAATCCTTCTTTGACTTGCATCGGTTAATTCCAGTTATATGGTACTCAATGTATGATCAATCGACTGTTTTAAGTAAATGATGAAAAAATTCGACAGATAAGTGGTACTCCAAATCTGAAGTCCAGAATACCCGAACACACCGCCGGGATTCTTGTGTCACCTCACGCGTAGCATGTTGTCACGTCCATTCAATGTGTGGACATGATGAATAATTTGACCAACGTATACTAGTACTGCTACTGTACTACTTACTAGTCGTATTTAGTGTCACATTTTAACCATAGGTTTAACTAACAAGTACGCACTTGAAGCCTAATTTATATTTATATATATATACTGCACAACATCTCCATCATCATTATCAGTACATCATGCGCAAGTGAGTTAGGATGCACTTGATCCCAGAAAGGTATCTATCCTTCAAACCAGAGGAGTGCTTCAAACTAACAACAGTACAGAATATCCAACAAAAGAGGGTCATGCTACAGCAGCAGAATACATGGCTCAGTCTAGATATCAATACGAATCAAGTTGTGCATATTTGCTGTTGGCATGAACCACATCGCCGCATGTCGGGTTTGCAAAAGCCATCCATCGCATGGAAGCTTGATGCCTTTCACACACTGAAGATTATCTGGCAAGAAGCTGTGTCGACGAATCTCTGGATATGGTGATTCATGAAACCCATGGTATGATGTGTAAACATAGTCCCCCCTAGCGAATGGAAGTTGCATAGCACGGTAATCATCGCCGCTGATATGATCGATGATTGGTTGGATGGTCGGATAATTGAGCCTGAGGAACATGGAGTGGTTGCCGAGGCTATAAACTCGCCTCCAGTTGAATACGCCTGGCCCAAAGGAGCTGGGATCTTTCTCGAACACGAAGCATCCATAGCCATCAATGTCACGAACGCCCTAGGCATTGTACTGCATGTGGTTTGATGTAATGGTTTGGTCAATTTGGTACGTGCGAATGAGCATCAAATGACCGTCGTCAGCTGAACGAGCGATAAACCACCACCCATCGGCTGGTATGATTCCAGGTCCTGGAATCATGAAGGCCAACGCATTTGCGTCTGCTGCAACAATTCAAATTGGAGACCAAAAGGACAAAAATAAACAATCATTTTCAGAGTATGTGTGGAATTAAGATTATTATAATAGTGACACATATCATAGACAGAGAATTGCAATGACGTGGTCATAATCATACCCCAAGTTAAAAAAATAAGCCAATGGCTTTCATATTCTAGCAATATGTCATGGTTCAAACATCATGTAACAATGAGAGGAAAACAGCTATGACAGAGCCTACTCATATTCTACCATAGCACTTACTACTACTGTTCTCATATCAACTCTAAGCAATAACATGCGTTGTTATAAAAAATCTTGGAAATGAGAGTAACATATAGCAATCATGATGTTATGCTCATAATATCTATTCTAACAATCATTAGATGCCAATTGTTCTCATATCAACTCTAACAATAACATGTGTGGTCATAAAAATCTAGGAAATGAGAGGAACATATATCAATGATGTGTTTATAGACATACTATATATTCTAAATTTGTAACAATGAATAGGCAGTCGTATTCATAAGGTAAAGATGAGATGAGATAGAACAATTACACGACGATAGATTCCACCAGTATAGGCAGCCAATCTGTGCGTCGACCGCGAAAACGATGCCATCATGCACTATAGCATCAGACAGAAATGTTGCCTCAACAGGATTGACGATGATCCATAACCATGTATGGCGACTGGATTCCAGATAGACTAATCCCATGTTGAACAAGGCAATGAGATTGTAATCCATGTAGTCTTCGGATGATGTGGGCACTTCACAGATTACAACTTTCAGCAAACAGAGGTCGAGCCAAAAGCTTGACGCGTCTCGTGCGTAGTATGCAGGAGTGTCCGGCGGGCCACGAGGCTCGATGCCGGCGGTATCCAACGATGGAAGGGTGATCTCTCGCTCGGTGTAGATATCCACGAAATGCCACAGAGGACCGGATTGGTGGATGAGGACGATCCAGTTGGCCTTCATGCCCGCCCAGTAGTGGCCGCGCATGAAGGACAGGTGAACGGGTAGTGGTATCATGTCAAGGGGCACCACGTCAACCTTCGTAGGATCGTCAAGTCGGTGTCTGGGCCACCTGCGGGGCATCAGCAAGCAGGGTGTCTTGAAAAGAGCCGGCCGGTTGCAGACGAGTAGATGGTACAAAGACACCGAGCATGTGGCCAGACGGATGGTGCTGAGTAGGTCCATACGATTACATATCTGCTACAAGAGAACATCGGGGAGGGAATTCCAATCGTGGCTCTGCGTGTCAGTCGGTTCTGCCATTGGAGTTTTTGGTGCCTGCGAGCCAACGGGGAAGTGGATTCGGGCGGGCGAGTGAAGAAGCTTCTCCTCGTGTGGCCGAGCAGTGAACGGGGGGATATGGTACACGTGAGCTACCAAGGAAGATAGCCCGGGCGGGCGAGCAGTGAGTGGGGGGAATGGCGTGGGGCCGACGATGGGGAAGAGAGGAGGAAGAAGAGTGGAAGACGGGGAAGAAAGTGCAGTAAATCTCAATTCTACTACTACTACCAGGATATACCGTCCTTTCGAGTGTAAATAGTTACACCAATGACATGTGGGTCTACCACAAGAGGGCCCATATGTCAGTTAATGGAGGACAGAAGCATGCTCTACTAGCAAACATGATGGCAGTACTGGGTAAGGCTGATTTAGTAACACCAACACGCTGGTTCAGCTTATTACTTAAGTGTCCCATCTGCTGCAGCGTGTATTGTCACTTCACTGTGAAGACTAGTTGAATAGTTCTCTCTGACCGAGATGGGGAATAATGGATCGCGAAGACTTTCTTTCTACATTATCCCTATGCTTCTACACTCACTTCAATCATTTTGCTCCGTACGTAGTCACTTGTTGAAATCTCTAGAAAGACAAATACTCCGTATTTGGGAACAGAGGGAGGATTTTACTCCGTATTTGGGAACAGAGGGGGGATTTTACTCCGTATTTGGGAACAGAGGGAGTATCACCATATGGAGGGAACAAAGGAAGCTTGAAATATGAACATGTCAATGTGAGGGAGTAAGCCCCATGCATGCATGCATGCATGCATGCGACATGCAACACTTACACGTACACATGGACGCACGCAACACTCACGCACCCATGCGGCACACACCACACGATTCAACACACACGCTCACGCTCAAGTGCTCAACCTACTCCCTACGTTCGTGAAAGACTGTACATTTAGAGATTTACACATTGACCAGGGCATAATTAACGCCCAAAAGTAGCAGACTTATGTGTGCATCCGACCATTGAGAGAAGGAGATTAAATGAAGGTCGTTGCATGCTGTAATTAAGGATAGACATGTAGCCTATACCTAGAGCACAAGTTGGTGCATTAGTCAATCAATATCGATTTAGATTAAAGGCTAAATGCATTAGAAGTGTAGATGTACTACACTCTTAGTTTTTTAGCCGATGTACACTCTTTTTTGGAAGATCGAGGGAGTACACGTGCATGCACTCACATACACAGCCAGGGTGGTTCGCGCGCAAGGGTTGGACTCCTGTCGCGCCCGCGTAAAGTTTTGTTTAAATGGTTTCTTTGCTCTGCCAACTGACAGGTGGGACCCAGAAACCAGGTGACAATTTAACCAGTCAACAAAGTGCCACGTCGACTATGTGGCTGTCACTAGGGTGTAATACGGTGCTCTACGATGAGCTAGTGATCGTATAATCACTGCAAAACTATATATAGTGATCGTAAAGAGCGTATTGTTACATACGTTGACCGCCAGTGTATTTTTCTCATTTCAAATTAAGCCATATTAACCGGAAAGGACGCAGTATGAACTAGTACTAGTACTGCTTTGATGTGTCCCGTCAACTCGCCGAACGAGGAGAAGCTTGCTTAGTATGCCTCTCCCTCGCCGACGCGCGTGGTGGTTCGTGGGATGAGGAGAGGGTTTTGACTACAGCGCCCTCTCCCTCTCCCTCTCCCTCACCCTCGCCCTCGCGGTGGACGTGCAGCAGTTCAATCGGTGTCAGATTGCCAGAAGCATATTGTACTATAGTATCATCATTGTTGGACCTTCCGAAGAGCTCAAGAGCCAAGTGCAAGGTTCACACGAGTACGAACTGTTGAACCTCCCAAAGAGGCAAAGAGCCAAGTGCAAGGTTTTATAGGAGTTGTCGTCCTAGTAGGAGTGTACTACAACTATAGAGAACGACGCTACTGTATGATGCCGCCACGTCACGTATATCCAAAGCTGTGCCACCTTTTTTTCTCAAAGAGCGTGTTGGAGCCCGTGCAACAACCACACAAGTTGCACGTACACATAACACATTTACTAGTAATAAATTCTAAAGGACAAATGCTAGTATGACACACAAGTTCGTCTCCAATTCATGTGATAAATTTGTGCACGACTAGTCTACATATATTCACAGCGCTACCGTTCACAATTTACCGTACTCCACTTACACGTTATAGATGGGCTACATGTCCTCCTTTAGGTTCCTGTCCCAGGTGTTATTCATGGATGGCGCGATCAATACCGGTGGGCAACGGGAATCATTGTCGCAACTTTCTAGTCTAGTTCCACATGATGGAGACTCATCCAAGCTGAAGCGACATAAATCAGGGATAGCATGTCCCAGCATGTCGTTCATCCGGTGGTGCGCACTGAAGACACAACCATGCTTCATGAACGGTAGGCCTTTCGTGTCGTGCATGAAAGGTGGCATCCGCTTCACAATGGGGTAGTTGTACCCAATGAAAAGCGAGTACTCTCCAAGAGTGTTCCTCCGCACCCACGTAGCATCACGGGGGTCGAACTCGACGCCGTTCATCTGGTACACGCGGCATCTCAGACCTGGACACATGGTGACGTACATAGTCAAGGTCCATGCATAACAATGTTGTGCTCAAATATGGCAGTCAGTAATACTGTGCAGCAAATAGTACTACTCCGGTATAGAGGAAGTAAAATAACCGGCTTATTATATATAGCCACTCTTGGCTACATGGATGAGATAGTAAGACATGGAAAAACAAAAAAGGTGGCAGCTAGTGGGTTCAAGTCTTCAAGGGCCTAGCTAGATATACGCGTCCTCCAAGGTAAAAAGTACTCCTACTAGTACATAAGTAGAGTACTAGTACAACTGTCGGCGTTTTGGGAACTGGGGTCTCCAGACTTGCCTGCCTGCGGCCCATGGCGTGGCTGAGCCAGCAGGCCGTACGGCCCATCTTCACCAACAAAGCGCCCAAGACCCTCGCGAGTGACCAAGCCTCGTGAGGCGGAGGACGCAAGACCTCATCTGGAGTGGCCTAGCTAGGCAGGCTCATGAGGAGCGGAGATATCAAGGCGGGGCGAACCTCACGAGGCTCTCATGACGTGAGCCGTGACAATCGACACCAGGCGGGCGCCAGCGCGTGCAGCGTCCTTGTTTCCTCTTTGGTGCAAAGGGGGCAAGCGCGGCTGCGGAATACCGAGGCCTCAGGCAAAGGTTGCCATTTTGGTGCAACAAGACCATGACCATGGACTGCAAGACGGAGGTCATCGTGGAGCCCAGAACAACGTCACCACCAGAACTTTGTGCAGGCGAAGACTACTTTTGTCAGGATAGCTTGTACTAGCGGTCCCCCTTCAAAATTAGCCTGCCATTGTTGGCTCCCTTCCAGCTCGATATTTGGGAAGAGGACCAGGGCCTCTATAAATAGGACTAGCCACCACCTTAGAGAAAGGAGAGACCACCCCCACACACACAAGCTCACTGAGCTCAAGAATGCCTCAACCTCAGGAGGTCATTCTTCCCTTGTATGGTTCATCATCAGCCCAAGAGGCAATCCACAACCACCACACTGGAGCAAGGTATTACACCACAACGGTGGCCCGAACCAGTATAAACCCCGTGTCCTTCTGTGTTGTGAGTTCGTTGAGTTCGTCCGCAAGATCTTAGCGAGCTAGAGCGTAGTTCGGTTGGAGGGAAAGACTTCGCCCCCCCCCAGTGTTCGAACCTTAAGGGTTTGCCGGAATCCCACATCCCGACATTTCGCGCGCCAGGTAGGGGGGCGCCGAAGCTTCTTCTCCGCCAATCAGCTCTTCGACGTTCGCCGACTACGATGTCCGGCGACCCAAGGGCCGGATCCGACCGCTGGGCAGCCTGGCCGGCCCGGACGGCGCCGCCTACCCATGAAGATCTCAACCCCACACCCCAAGTGGCGGGGGCGCCACCAAGCTCCGCCGGGCGCGGACAGCAAGGCCAGGCATCATCCACCCTCACCCAGTGGCAAGCACGAGCCGCGGCGAGAGCAGCGAGTCATGCCGCAGCAACGGCGCCGCACTCACGGCGGGAGCAAGCGAACATGCACACGGCACTCACAGTGGCAAGGGAGCTGCTGCGATGCAGGCTGATGGAGAGTGGCCGGGACATGCTGCTTGAGCGTGTTGCTGAGCTGCTAGACGCAGCAGCATCGGGAGCGCCACCTTTCTGCTATCGACTCCCCCCCCCCAGGCTAATGCAAGGTCGCACGGTGAGCCTCACCACATCTGTGTGGCATCGACTACGCCCGGGGGCTTCGTCAACATCAGCACGGCTGGCGACGTAGGGGGTTCCACCCCCCTGCCGCCCTTGACAGGCACGAGCGCAAGCATCACCCCCCATGGTCCCGTCCGGATGCCATATTATCATCCCCGGGACACCATCATGGGAGGAGCAACATGGAGCGTTGGGCACCATGGCGAGGTGTTCGGGGTGGCGGCCCCAGAGGCCTATGTGCCCCGCATGGTGGACCAAGGGTACGCACCGGAGGATGACATCGGCTCATTCGTTGGAGAAGATTGGGGGGAAGGGGTGCTAGGAGCCAAAGCCTTCCAAGAGCCAACGGAGAACCACAACGATCGCGCTGACGATGGCAACCACAGGGTACCGCTAACCTCTCAGGAACAGGCTTATGCTAACCATGGGCTGCAGATGGATCAGGTTGCAGCACTAATCGACAACCCCGGCAAGGCGGCACCCGTCTCAACAAGGGAGACACGCTGGGGGCCACCGAGAAGGGGCCAGGAGCAAGGCCCCTCCCCAAGGCACGTGAAACCAGTGGACACCCGGAGGTAGGCCCTCTGCCGGGGTGGCTTCAACGACCCTTCCCCCAGCAAAGGACTCGTGGTCGCCGAGGGAACCACTAGCGTCCTCTTTCCCTCCTTTGTGTCGTCCTGTTCTCCGGCCGACTCAAAGGAGGTCAAGACTGGCGCAAGGCGGGGCCCTCGTTTGGCAATATGAAGCAAGGCCGGTACCTGTGAAGAAGGCCTGGTGCCTGTGAAGCTCGCCGCCCGTGACACTCTCACGTCATAATGAGTTGGGACTGTACACTCCCCGGAGTCTCAGGAGCGCCGGCCTCAGGCCCTGGGGCTCCCTCCCATGCCTAGTGGACAATACTTAGCTCCATGCTGGTGAGAAGACTTGAAGACCCGAAGACTAGAGTAGGTGTCGGACGCGGCCTTTTGCTTTGGATCTCCCTTTCTATGGCTTTGCTTTCTGATTCCGGACGTAAGTTGAAGCTGAATTTTTATCGTTGCGCACAGGGGGTGCCTTTTCTCGTTCGAGCCATTTTTCGCCTTCTGGATCTCATTTGGTTGGGACTCACGTCCGTCGCCTTTCCCTCGCAAGCTCCTCGCGAGCCGGACCATGCAGAGCATGCGCTAGCACTACGCCTGGTGCTCACCCCTTGCGGGGCCCTCTCAAACAGGGCGATAAGCTCCGCAGGATGCTCAGGAACTCATCGCCTCACGACCCATCCCTAAGTTGGCGCTGACTAAGGTAAACCACGTCTGGAGACTCACCCCCAGCTGCATGAGCTCACAAGGACACATACCCACATCGCATAGGAAAGTAAAAATTGCAATTTGCTTACACGAGGGGCTTACCCTCTCAAAATGCTCTTACAAGTTTTCCAAGGGCCACGCCCGAGTTTTGCGTGCAAAATAAAATGAGAGGAGAATATGGGATCAGCCAGAGACATCGCTCGCTACATCGTCCACAGACGCGTCACTCGCATCATCATCATCTCCGTTGGAATCGCCGCCACCGTCGGCGACGCCCCCATCGCCGTCATTGACCATGTCACCTTCATCTGCGATGACCACCACCCCATCGTTCTCCGAGGTGAAGGCCCTGACCAACGCGTCGACATGGTCCTCTACCCAATGCGCCAAGTCACCCTGGGCGGCAATGGGCACAGGAGCAATGGCGGCATCAAAGTCGAAGTTGGGGTCGGCGTTCAGAAGGTGGCTGAAGACACGGGAGAAGGCGCGCTGAAGCAGGCCACGACCCCTCTCCTCCACAAGTTGTCGAGCTCTAACAGATTGAGCCTCGAGGCGCATCACCACCTCGATGAAGAAGGTCAGGTGGCTGGCGTGGTCACTTGAGTGAGGGTTCGGGGCGTTCTCGTCGTAGATATAGCTTAGGGCGGTGTTGGCCTTGTTCCAAAGGTCTTGAAGCATAGGGGCATGCTCGCGCTCCAGCGTTCGGCGTTGTAGAACTTCTTCTCTGTTTTGCCGAGCGACGGCCTCGGCGTCGTCAATTCGCCTCCGGAGGGAAAGCAGCTCGGCGCGGCGGAGGCCAGGTCCGCCTGCGCCGCAACCAGGGCGGTGGTGGTAGCCTCCGCACATCTTTCGGCCTCGTCCAACAAGGGCCTGAGGGCGGCAGCCCTGCCCACACCCTCCTGTCCGGCGAGCTCCAGCCTCAGGCCGTACCTGCCCTCCAGATCAGCACGAACCACGACCACCCGGAGATCGACCTCCTCCTCGACTCTGGCCTCGCGGGCCCCGACGGCATCTTCAGCTTGAGCGACTTGACGCTCCCTCGTCTCCAGTCGCTCGAACTCGAGGCTGCGCTCCACGGCCTCCAGGGCCAGCGCCTCCTCGCGCCGCCGGACCTCCTCATCCTCCGCACGCATCCCCCTCACTGACGCAAGGGCGGCCCCGCGCGCCTCGACTTGCTGCTGAAGGGACTCGCTCCAGGCTTGGAGCTCCCACGCGCGCTCCTCCGCAGCCTCGCGGCGGCGATCGGCCTCGTGAGCTTCCTCCAAGGCTCGCGAGCGGGCCTCATTGGCAATCTTGAGGGATGCCTCAGCCTTCGCGTTCTCGAGGTCGCGATGATAAGGGCCAAGGTTGATGGCCACTCGCTGCTTGCGCCGCTCCTCCACCAACCAAAGACCTTCAGCCTCAAGACACGATTCGACACCGGCAAGCACTTCACTGAGATGGTTCATCGCGCCCATCACCTCCTGGAAGAGCTCGTGGCGGACCACGCTGCGCCCGCACTCGAGCTCGAACTCTTGGCCCATCTCGCCCTCCGCCTTGGGGGCTGCGGGTCGAGCATCAAGTGGCGCGCCATCTCCTGATTAGGGGCTGGGGGTCGGCGCGACCCCAGGCGACAGCTGACCCTCGTGAGGGGCCCGAACCGAGCAAGGCCCGCTACTTGAAGGAATCTCCAGCATCGAGGCTAGCCACCTACCAACTGTGACCAAGGGAGGAGCCATTGGCACGCTTGCTGCGCTCTGAGCAAGGCCGCGAAGAAAGGATGGCGGAGGCGCAAGCTCGGGGCACCATGATGACGGACCAGCTCTCGAGATTGACCCCACACCATGGGCAACATCCGAGCCTGAAGCATTGGAGCTTGGCGATTGTGATGCGACGAGAGGGAGCTGCTTCTATGGAGATTTCACGGCCTTAGCAGAAGGGGACCTTAGGGGACATTCGTCAGGAAGGGAAGGCGGCACATAGAAGATCACCAAGAGAAGGTACTTACTCGTCGACGGCGACGTACTTCCTTTGCTTTAGTGGCCTGAAAATTTTGCTACCGCTGGGGGATCCCTTCCTCTTGCGGAGCTCCTTGAATTCCACACAAAGGCGACTGAAGCGCTGGATGTGACGGCCGGCACGCGGCGAAGCCGAAGAGGAACCAAGAGGGATAGCCTTAGGGGAGGCAGGCTATGGCGAAAAGCCCGGCTCTTTCTCGATGCGACCTCCCGAGGCCCCTGGAGCCTTGGCCTCGGGAGTCGCATGCCACATCTCGCAAGCGACTGGCACCTCAGGAGGGGCGTCGCAAGCTCCCGAGGACGACGCCCCTGGATCACTGCTCAGCATGTGCTACTCAACATCTGAGCAGCCGGCACCCGTCGCCGCTCGCTCCCCCGCACCATCACCAGGGGCGAGCTCATCACCAGCGGCGAAGAATGGGACCACGATGACGGGATTCTCGCGGGGCCCCTCCAAGCCAATTGGGCGCAGCCCCCACTCATCAAAGGAAGGCATGGTCGCGGAAAAGGTAACCTTGTTCTCACAGCGGTACAACATGCAGCTTTTCTTGGGCATCTCGTCCGACAGAGGGACGCCGGATAGGACCGTGAGCACCATCTGCCGCGCGGCAAGAGGGAGCCCCTACTCCTGAACCCTCATGTTGTCCTGACTGCTGAGCAAGTCCCACATCAGGCGAGAATGGCGCTGAAGCGGGGCAACCCGACGCCTGACGAACTCCCTCACCACCATGGGCGCAGTCACACCAAGGTCCTTCAACCACTGCAATCTGGCCCAAACGGGGGCAAGGTAGGGGCTCGTGAGCTTCTGATGGCCCCAGCCGGAGTTTGGAATGGCAGGCCCCACCGAAGCTTGGAGCAGAGGGTTGAGCACGCCGGCATCAACAAACATCCATCGCGTGCGGAACTCGCTCGCGGATGAAGGGAGCTCGATGTCAATCCCCATGCCTGCCGTCATGGCCACGGCCTAGAAGCTCACACACCCTGAGCTCTTCCGGGCACCGGTGAGATGCAGCGAGAAGAAGTGGCGGAGGAGCGCCACGAAGGGGGTGATGCCTGCCATAGCCTCACACACGAAAGCGAAGATGGCAAGAAGGGTCACAGATTGAGGGTCGAGATGGAGCATGTGGATCTGATAGTGCTCGAGTACCGCTTTGAAGAAGGCGGAGAAGGGAGGAAGCAGGCCAGCCCAGAGGGCGTCGATGAAGATCGGAACCTCGGTGACTGCCCGGGTCATGCTGGGGTGAGACGCAGGCCAGGCCGGCGTCTCTCCCCACTCGTTGAAGCTGGAGGCGAGCATGGGGCGCACCTTGCCCATGGCCTCATCGTTGAGCACCCGAGGCCGGCCGAGCGCCGGCTCGAAGGATGGAGGCGCAGTTGGTGGGGATAGGGGTTTCTTCCCCTTCCCGGCCTATTCCGGCGCCATGGAGGCGAAGTGGGCGGAGCGCAAGTTGGATTGAGGAGGCGGAGCAAGGCGTCGAGGAAGCATGGAGATTGGAAGATTGGAAGAACCAGGCACGGAGAGGGAAGAATAACTGTGCAAGAAGCAGGGCCGCATAGCCAGGCGGATTCAAAGGCAGCATGGGCAAGCGAAGACGCCCACATCCAATCGACTGCCAAGCATCAACCGAGGCTGTAGGCTTTTGGGGCCCGCGGTGCTCCGAACTTGACCCTTGGCTTCGCCGTGAAGCCAAGCCCGAGAGCACCTTGGGCTCGGGGGCTACTGTCGGCGTTCTGGGAATGGGGGTCCCCAGACTTTCCTGCCTGCGGCCCATGGCGTGGCTAAGCCAGTAGGCCGTATGGCCCATCTTCACCAACAAAGCGCCCAAGACCCTCGCGAGGGGCCAAGCCTCGCGAGGCGGATGACGCAAGACCTCCTCTGGAGTGGCCTAGCTAGGAAGGCTCACGAGGAGCGGAGATATCAAGGCAAGGCGAACCTCGCGAGGCTCTCGTGACGTGAGCCGTGACGATTGACACCAGGTGGGCGCCAGCGCGTGCAGCGTCCTTGTTTCCTCTTTGGTGCAAAGGGGGCAAGCATAGTCGTGGAGTACCGAGGCCTCAGGCAAAGGTTTCCATTTCAGTGCAACAAGACCACGACCATGGACTGCAAGACTGAGGTCATCATGGAGCCCAGAACAGCGTCACCACCAGAACTTTGTGCAGGCAAAGACTACTTTTGTCAGGATAGCTTGTACTAGCTGTCCCCCTTCAAAATTAGCCCGGCATTGTTGGCTCCCTTCCCGCTCGATATTTGGGAAGAGGACCAGGGCCTCTATAAATAGGACTAGCCACCACCTTAGAGAAAGGAGAGACCACCCCCCCACACACAAGCTCACCGAGCTCAAGAACGCCTCAACCTCAGGAGGTCGTTCTTCCCTTGTATGGTTCATCATCAGCCCAAGAGGCAATCCACCACCACCACACTGGAGTAGGGTATTACACCACAACGGTGGTCTGAACCAATATAAACCACGTGTCCTTCTGTGTTGTGAGTTCGTAGAGTTCGTCCGCAAGATCTTAGCGAGCTAGAGCGTACTTCGGTTGGAGGGAAAGACTTCGCGCGCCCCCCAGTGTTCGAACCTTAAGGGTTTGCTGGAACCCCACATACTGACAATAACAATGAAAGAGAAGGCGAGAGGGTTAAAAATGGAATACCAAGGTAGATGGTGATGGTCCAGTCATGGTAGATTGTGTGACCATGTTGCACATCAATGGTACCATGCGTAACGACTACTAAGATAGTTGATCCCAATATGCCAAAGTCAGCTACAAGGTTCCAGGTTAGACCGAATCGCGGGTGCAAATGCACATCCAGGATCTGTGATCTTATTTTGATCGCGGGATGACTGGTCCCTGCAAAATAATGGAGTACCGTTAGGGATGCAAATGATGGTTTGTCCATTCCGTTTGTAATCTCCCGTACCGTAGGATGGCAACTAGATGAAACAAGTCCGCTGGCTTGTCACCACGAAGATGCGGCCTAGATGGCGCACGGCGTCATCGCACATGTAGGGGTACAAATTTGCCGCCGCCAACATGCGCCAGCCTCTGCCGTTACTGCCTCTTGCATTGATGGCAATTCTTATGTCGAACACCGCGATGAGATAGTAATCATCATAGCCACGTCCCTTTGTCGGCGGGTCCGCAATTGCTATCTTCTTCAATCTCATGTAGGCATCATCATACGTATTCAAGCCCAGCCAGTCCGGAAGGCCGATCCCAATGGTGGAGAAGGGGTCTACCAAAACGGCCGCACTGCTGTGGTGTTGTGCAAAATGATGGTGGTATCCGGCCGGAGGTATGCGATCCAATCTTTGTTGGCACCGACCCAGACATATATATAAGACGGTGGGCAGCAGAGAAATTACGGGATGGAAATGGAATAACTAAGTACTACATGATCAAACTCCATTACTGACCTGCTCATCAGACAAAATCCGACTACCTCTCAACGTCGGAAACTCTAGCGGAGTCGACGTGCAACCATGGCCAGGGAGCGGTGGAGTGTTCGAAGGATTGCCCCATAGAAGAACCTTCTCCTCGAGGATGCATGGAAGACCAACAAGCATGGCCTTTTCCCAAGCCTTTTTAAGCACCGTCTTGAAAAAGTTGGTGCAGGAAGCACCGAGTCTTGCGGCGGTGAGGACGTCGGAGCGGCGTGAGATTTCTCCCAGAGGATCGTCATCCAAGGTCTCCCAGCCCCAACGAGGAGGAGAACCGCCTGGTGAATCCATGGGAGCAGCGACGAACTACCTTCTCTTCGGGGGGAGGGGAACTGGCGAGGAGGAGATAAGAGCGTAGTAACCGCAGGGCCTCGACACTTCCAACTTTAGATCGTTCCTTAGCGAAGGGGTGAGGCTATTATTTACTACTAGTACTAGCATTATGGGACGTTATGGGATTGCATTATACTATAAATAATAGCACTAGTAAGAAATTTTTTGGCACTAGCTAGTAGTTTTCGGCGTGGATTAAGAAATTTTGGGTATGTTTTTGCTATTTTTTGTACACGCCAACTAGTGTCAAAAAACGTCTTACATTATGTGATGGAGGAGTATGTACTCGTACTGTAGTAGTACAAGTACTACTTTCTCAACTAGTAGTGCGATGTACTGTACCTCTAGTATAGTGCACCAGTTTTTCTCAGGGCCAAGGAGCTACAGTTGGAAGTGGAGGGTACTACTGTTCTCTAGAACCATCGCTGTATTATGAATGCAGGGAAAGTACACCTGCGTAGTGGCCTAGTGGGTACTCTCGGTGCTCTATTCAGCCGCTCCTCTCACGTAGTAGGCCTAGTCAACCGCTCCTCTCATGCACACACTAGCAGCCTGTTTATCAGCGACGGTTACTGTGGGGGCAGAACATTTGAGTTATTTGATACAGCGAGATTAGGCTTTTTGCTTCCTTTTGTGGGGGTGTAATGGATCTCGTCGAACTTCGTTAGTAGTTCCTTCTTTATGAATGAGATGAAGCAAAGCTTTTGCCTCCATTTCAAAAAAACACGTGAAGAGGAATTTCTTTTATAGTAGAGCCGATAATGGAGTGAAGTCCATGCGTGCAACGCCACAAGTTATAGAGTAGTAGTAGAGCACTTTACGTATAGAGCCATATTGCACAGTTCCCAATGCCCCGCCAGGCTTTTCCGGCTCCTCGGGCTTAATTGGGAGGCACTAGTTTAAATATGCTACTAGCTGATGAGGAAGCTACAAGAGAGGTGCGGCTAGGGCGAGCACGCGAGCCACGAGATGCTGGGAAGGAAAAACCCGTTCACGTGGCTAGGCTATTCAGTGCACCCAGATTGTGGTGCCGCACCTCCGTTTGACTTCAAAACTCAAACTACCCATGTAAAATATTGGCTCACAGCAAAGTTACTATTTGAAAAAAGGCCACCGTGCGTTTGGCCGGGATCAAACCCACAAAACAAGGTATACACTCCCACGACCACTAGTAGTACTCGTTGGAGTACAACGCAATCTAGAATCGCCTTTTGCGCTAGTAGTACATTGTTCCTTACAAGCAACCCCTAATAATGCAAAAAACCACTAATAATGCTAAGAAACTACTACCACTTGCATACGTGGCAGACTTAAGATAAGACTACCTTATGAACCATTGTACATGCTCTTACCAACCAGCCCTACCAAGAAACGACTACTCTACAAAGTGCCGTTATAGGGACGTTTCAACCCATGGCCCTGTTTGGATACATTTGTTGTCAATCTAACCCTGCCATCCAAACACCACTTTGGTTAGAGTTAGTTCAGGGTTAGAATCTAACTCTAACCTCTGACTTGGAGTATCCAAACAGGGCCCATGTCGCCCATTAAGTCAACGCCTTCTATTCGACCGGGCGTTATGACTTGTGGGACCTACATGTCAGTCTGCACAAAAATCCCCGAGTGACCTCCTACCTCCGGCCCGTCCACCTAGTCATCCTCGGCCATGGGACGCAGCTACCGCCGCCGGCAGAAGGCGAGGTCAAAACCACCGGTGGTGCGGAGCCCATCTTGCGGCAGCTGGGATGCCAGCTCCGTCTGGCGCTCGTGGCCGCTAGCTAGCCAAGATAGCTCCGTCCAGCTGCTTGTCTGCAAGGTTTGATAGCTAGATTGGCACGGCGGTGCGGCGGCTTGCTCGCGCGCGTCGCACTAAGGCCAGCCATCTGGCTCGAGCGAAGGCCAGTGCGGCGGCTTGCTCGCTCATGAGTCATGCTCGGGCCAGCCTGCCAACCCGTGTGGAGGCCAGCATGGCGTCCGGCCCATCCGGCGGAGCGGCGGACAACTCGCTCATCACCGGCGCCACCGACGAACACGCATCAATACTGTTTGAAGTAATGTTCAGGAAAAATAATGATTTAAGGGGGAATAACAGGATTGAAGGTCAGATGTGGGTCCCTCGTGTCAACGGTCAAACAAAATGTGTTGGTTTAAGCTGCCTCATCAGCACGGATGTGTGGGCCAACCCTGTCATAAATGGGTTAAAACTAACCTAATCGGTACTCCCTCTGTCCCATAATATAAGATGTTTTTGCAAGCTAAACTAGCTTGCAAAAATGTCTTACATTGTGGGACGGAGGGAGTACTAGGTAGTAGTTTTTGGTGTGGATTAAGAAATTTTGGGTATGTTTTTGCTATTTTTTGTACAATAGATTCTTCCTAGGGCTGGTTGAAAGTGGTAGTTTTTTGTTAAATACTCTACATATTTTAAGTAGGAGTGAAAGCTAAGCTTTGGAACCCAATAAGCAAGGCTAGTTACATAGTGCATATGTGTACATGAATGAAAGTAAATATCAATCATGAGTGACTAATATCTTGACGGAAAACTCGAAAATATGGAATACGAGGGGAAAAATTGCATGGTCGGAAATACTAGCAATGTTCGTGTGTGTTGCAACGAATCATAATTAGAATAATACTTATTCACAAACTTGATACAAAACACTCTAATTTTGATATACATATATCACTAGAGATATATTATGTTTCAAATAGAATATATTCCTTGGGCTATTTTGGTGAGGTCAGGGAGGGATGTGGTTGGTTTTAAGATACTAATTATGGGTTTTTATGCAAATTGGTAGACAAGTGGGATGTTGGTGAGAAAAGGCAACAAGTTACCTCATAGTCATTAGATGTAGATCTAATGGTCACAAACGACGGATGGCAGACACACCATCATCACCAACTTAGTCTTCTGTAGGAGTACTAGCAAGATCCGTGCATTGCACGGAACATCAAGATGCATTTTTTATAAAACACTTGTTGTGATTGACCCATGCGGGAGTAATCCCATGTGTAAAAACTAATGATATCTCGATAAATAGGAGATAAGGTGAAGAGGAGTGGGGCGTGGTGGTGATTGGTGGTCGAACTGAGCGGAGGCATGGGGATTGACGACGCCGGCAGCGGCCACCAGGCCAGTTTGTTCCAGAGGCTTCCTTTCTTAATTTCTCAACAATGAGGTTATTGGAGATAAGGATGAAGGAGGGAAGGTCTTGTCTGCAAATGTGGAGAGGCGTGCGGGTATCTTTTAGTTTAATTTCCATCTATCAGATATAGATCGGACGGTCTATATTGCAAGATGGCACGCGTACCATCATCACCAACTCGGTTTTTTATAAGAGAAGAAATATAAGTATGGAGATACAAACGTATTATCGATACTTATTTCCATAAACTAGCATCTACATTCTATTCAATGCCTCAGCATGTCAGGCCTTAGCACAATGACTTCTCGACTGTGTAAAACAAAGGTTTTCCTGTCACCGATAAGGAGGGGGTGACGGCGGCGCGCTTTTTGGCTTGCTCTAGTCCTAGTAGTCATACTAGGTGGTCTAAGCACATGTAGATTTATTCTTTTTCACGTCTCGTGTTCGCCGTACTGCCACGACGGTTGATGAATAGACGGTAAGTTATTCACGGGGAAACCCTTGTTGAGCGTGTTTGCGAGAGAGAGAGAGAGAGAGAGAGAGTGCGTGTGCGATATGTCTAGAGACTGAGGCAATGATAACAGATTCTTTGTGTCTATGTGTGTGGAGGAGAGAGAGACATGTACATGGGGCTTTGTGTTGTGTAACATGGAGACACATATACATAATTAGAGAGTGAGTGTGTGAGATACACATGCGGACATGGGGAGAGATGAGGATCCAGGTTCATGGGTGTTTATGCGTGTCTGTGTATGTTTGTGCGCGCATTTGTGTGTGAGAGGGAGTGTGTGTGTGTGTATGTGGAGTAGAGAGACCACTAATGATGTAAACCTAGTATAATGGAAGGGGGAATGGTGTGACATGTGTAGTAGCGGGATAGCATGGGTGCGGGCGGGGGGAGCAAACTATTTGGAAGAGACATCGAGTGTGTGTGGGAGAGGGGTGTGAGAGCGAGAGAGAGAGAGCTAGCGACGGAGAGAGAGGAGAGAGAGAGGAAGAGAGGGGGCGTTTGTGTCCATAAATGGCGTATAGATAGGGAGACAATGTTGATGTTGTTTGAAATTGGCCTATGTACGGAGACGCAAGGGAAGCAAGTCATCGTGTGTGTGATAGGGACTTCATGAGAGATCTAGAATAGATGGTGTAGAGAACAATGTACGAGATCGAGAACGATGATACATTAGGGAGTTATGGAAAGAGTCACGACATATATGTATACAGGGAGGAGCTGGGGCGGGTCTGCATGTGGGAGAGATAGAAAAAGGAGAGTGGTGCACAAGGATACAAAGTGTGCTTGTTTTGCAGTGGGGGTGGTGTGTGAGGTGAGTGTGCGAGAACCACATAACTAGGGAGATAGACGTTTGGGGGCGACGTTTTGTGTGTATGGGAAAGATACACTCTACATAGTGCGTGTGCTTGGGAAAGAGAGATGTCGGGAGACCTAGCTAGAGAGTGGGGGAAGAGATGTGTGCATGCCCAAGAGACAAAGTGATAGAGACCTATATTGGGGTCCATACTTTAGAAGAGAGAGGGGTGTTAATGTGCTCGTGTGTTGGTGTTTGGGGGAGAGAATGACTTCTCTGTATGTGGGGGGTGGGCGACGAGGGGGGCTTGGCTTCAGATAAAGAGTGAGGTGTCTTATAACGCCCTCGATGCGGCTATATCTCCCACGTGTCGAAGCACGACTTAGAGGCATAACCGCATTGAAAGCAATGTCGCAAGTGAGGTAATCTTCACACAACCCATGTAATACATAAGGGAAAAGAGATACATAGTTGGCTTACAATTGCCACTTCACACAAATACATGAATAACACATTACATCATCCAGATACAATCAAGGTCCGACTACAGAACCAAAATAAAAGAAGACGACCCCAAATGCTACACAGATCCCTGATCGACCCCAACTGGGCTCCACTACTGATCAACTGGAAACGGAACAACATAAAGAACGAGATCTTCGTCGAGCTCCTCCTTGAGCTCGGTTGCGTCGGTATCATCGGCACCTGCAAACTGGTTTTGGATGTATCTGTGAGTCACGGGGACTCAGCAATCTCACACCCTCGCGATCAAGACTATTTAAGCTTATAGGAAGGGTAAAAGGTATGAGGAGGAGCTGCAGCAAGCGACTAGCATATATGGTGGCTAAACATACGCAAATGAGAGCGAGAAGAGAAGGCAAGGCACGATCGATAAAACTATGATCAAGAAGTGATCCTAGAACAACCTACGTCAAACATAACTCCAACACTGTGTTCACTTCCCGGACTCCGCCGGAAAGAGACCATCACGGTTACACACGCGGTTGATGTATTTTAATTAAGATCAACTTCAGGTTTTCTACAACCGGACATTAACAAATTCCCATCTGCCCATAACCACGGGCACAGCTTTCAAAAGTTCAAATCCCTGCAGAGGTGTTCCAACTTAGCCCATCACAAGCTCTCACGGTCAACGACGGATATTCCTTCTCCCAAGACAATCCGATCAGACTCGACATCCCGGTTACAAGACATCCTCGACAATGGTAAAACTAAACCAGCAAAGCCACCCAGATGTGCCAACAAATCCCAATAGGAGCTGCACATATCTCGTTCTCAGGGCACACCGGATGAGCCAGACGACGGGTGGGCCAGCCCAGAGTTGCCCCTGGTAGCTCCGGACATCGCTCAGTTTGGACCAACACTTAGACAAGCACTGGCCCGGGGGGTTTAAAATAAAGATGACCCTCGGGATGCGCGACTCCCAAGGGAAAAACGCTAGGTGGCAAATGGTAAAACCAATGTTGGGCCTTGCTGGAGGAGTTTTATTCAAGGCAAACTGTCAAGGGGTTCCCATTATAACCCAACCGTGTAAGGAACGCAAAATCCGGGAACATAACACCGATATGACGGAAACTAGGGCGGCAAGAGTGGAACAAAACACCAGGCATAAGGCTGAGCCTTCCACCCTTTACCAAGTATATAGATGCATTAATTAAATAAGAGATATTGTGATATCCCAACAAAATATCCATGTTCCAACATGGAACAAACTCCAATGTTCACCTGCAACTAACAACGCTATAAGAGGGGCTGAGCAAAGCGGTAACATAGCCAAAAAACGGTTTGCTAGGACAAGGTGGGTTAGAGGCTTGGCTCAACAATATGGGAGGCATGATAAGAAAGTGGTAGGTATCGCAGCATAGGCATAGCAAAAGAGCGAGCAACTAGCAAGTAAAGATAGAAGTGATTTCGAGGGTATGGTCATCTTGCCTGAAATCCCGCAAGGAAGAAGAACGAGTCCATGAAGAAGACAAACGGACGTAGTCGAACGGGTCCTCACAAACGCGACGTTATCGAGAACCAAACCCGAAGAAGCAACACCGGAAAGAAGCACACAACATAGTAAACAACCAACACATGAACATGGCATGATATGCGGGATGCGGTATGTGATGCATATGCATGATTTGGAAAGTAATGATTGAACCTGGCCTCAACTTGGAAATCCAAGAGTGCCACTGGAAAGGTGAGATGATTTCGGTTGGAATCGATATAAAGATCACCGGAATCGGATGCACCGTTTGGAAATGGCAAGCAAAACAAATATGGCACCGGTCTGCGATAAACAGCAAGTAGCCATATAAATGCATCAAGATAAATATGCTACAGCACTCAAACATGGCAACAAAATACACGGCAGGGATCCACTCATGATGCTTGACAAAATACGAACACTGAGCTACGGCTAATTCACTCATTAACAGGTTCAAACAAGCATGGCTAAAGTGCAAATGATAACAGGTTTTTAGACTTGGTGAAATTAACAAAAGTCTGGAATTTATCATCAGGAAGCAATCTTTAGATCAGGAAAACTACATGCTACAGGAACATATCATGGCAAAGAAAGGGATGGCTTGAAGCTACTCTAAGCATATAACAAAAGTCCCGTAGTGACCATGAGCCAAAAGGGATCAGAAAATACAATTACAAGCATGTGAACATAGCAAAAACATAAACAGATTCAGACTTAGTGAAAAACTGGAGCATGCAAAACAGATTAACGAGTAGGCATGTTTACGAGCTCGATGCACTCACTACAAAGCATGGCATGACAATCTAAGCATACACCCATCAAGAAGACATGACATAGAAGCTATACATGATACGAACAACAACATAGCATGCACGGATCAACAACAACAACCTCGGCAAAATCGCTAAACATGCTAACGATCTGCCAGGAACAATTTATAGCAAAAGTAGAGCTCGATTGACTCAAGCTAGGGTGCTCCATAAATGCAAACAAATACATGGATGGATAGAGCACAAAATTATTAACAAAACATCCTTACTGATCATCCTCAAAAGAGGCACGGATCACTAGGAAACAACATGAACATATGGCATAAAAACAATAACAGGACAACGACTTGGTGAAATTCTAAGTCCCTGAAAACAGCATCATTGAGTAAGCTACTTTGCATGCTTGTGCTAGTCACCACAAAGATCACAAAAATAAATGGCATACACCCCTGTAAAGATGGCATGGCATATAACAAAACACATGTAGAGCGCAAGGTCATAGCATGCACACATTAATCATGGCAAAAATGACAAAAGGCCATTTGCTGAAACAGATCTGACATAATCATCACATAGCCCTCTTCCAACAGCATTTCGGGCATCAAGATGAGCTCAAATGAAAATGATGCAATGAGATGAAATGATGTGTTCATCGAGATGAACATTTTGATATGCTACACGCACGAATCGGAGCAACGGGTGCAAAGTTATGATGCGTTGAAAAATGCAAAATATTACTAGGACTTACAAGAAAATAGACCTCTCCGAGAAAGTCAACGGGACGGAGCGGTGCGGGATGATGAGGTCCGGGATGGAGGGATAGGTTTGGTTGGAGGGACGGGTGGATCTCGTCCCACCCGTCCAGATCTGGCCGGGGCGGCTACCGGAGACGAACGCCGGCGAGGTGGTTGAACTCCGGCGAGACGGCGGTGGGGAGCTGATGCGCCGGCGAGGTCCGGCGAAGGGCGCGGCGGCGCCGGAGCGCGTCGTGGTGGCGGTGGCCGGATGCGGTGGAGGCGGCGATGCGGCGGAGGAGGCGGCGGGTAGGTGGCGGCGAACGGCGGACGCGGGCGGAGCCGGCGTGCGGTGGCGGAACGGAGCCGGCGCGGTGGCGGGGTGGAGCCGGCGTGGTGGCGGGTGGCCGGCGAGAGGCGCGGGCAGCCAGGTGGCGGCGACGCGGGGCGCCCGAGGCGGCGGGGACGCCCAGGCGCGTGGCGGCGGCGTTTCGGGCCCCGCGGGCGGGATCTAGGCCGCGCGGGCCCACGGCGGCGGAGGAGAGAGGAGGCGGTGAGGTGGCGGCGGCGGATAGGATGGCGGCGGGGGGGTGACGTGGCACACTGCCATTGGGCGGAATGAGGTGGCCGGCGGACGCATCCGACGCGGACGGACATGTCCGGCGGCGCGAGGAAGAGGAAGGCTAGGGTTAGGCCGCGAATTTCGGAGGGGATCACATATTTATAGATAGAGGGAGGTAGGAGAGTCCAAATGAGGTGCGGTTTTCGGCCACGCGATCGTGGTCGAACGAGCGAGATGATGGGAGAGGTTTAGGTGGGTTTTGGGCCACTTTGGAGGGGTGTTGGGCTGCAACACACACGAGGCCTTTTCGGTCCCTCGGTTAACCGTTGGAGTATCAAACGAAGTCCAAATGGCACGAAACTTGACAGGCGGTCTACCGGTAGTAAACCAAGGCCGCATGACAAGTCTCGGTCCAATCCGAAAACTTTTAACACCCGCACACGAAAAGAGGTAGAAAGGGACACCGGGTGACATAGGAGCACCAGATTACAAAACGGACAACGGGGAAAATGCTCGGATGCATGAGACGAACATGTATGATATTAAATGCATGACACGCAAGCAATGACAAGGCAACAACAGCGAATAACTGGAGGACACCTGGCACATCGGTCTCAGGGCGTTATATGTCTATATTTGAGGGACTTTAGCGTAATTGATGTATACATGGTCAATAGTGTGTGCACTCATGGTTGATCAATTTGTTTCACAGTTTGGACTATGATATAACGATACTTTTGATCATGTGTGATATACCTTGATGTACTAGAATTACAAACCTAAGATTGGAATTTTGGAATTCGACTCCATCACTAGCTTTTGTAATTCATTTAAATGGAGGTAAAAATTTTAAGCCAGGATTTCATGATTTAAAATTCATATATCAAACCTAGAGATATACACATACGAGCATGTTCAAACTTTATAATCATCCACTTTATTCATACACATACACATACACATTTTCGCTTTTGTCATCATATTTAGGATAAACACATTTGGAATTTCATTTGAATTGGACCGTATGATGGTATTTGCTTGTAGTAGCTCAATGATCCATATTTGAATTGAATGGACAATCTAAGTTTCGAGTTGGAGACATTGATTTTCAAAACTTGCACTTTTTTGCGTGCAAAACAAACAAATGCTCGGCCATGATATCATAGTCGGCCGTACAAGAGCAGAATATAATTTCAGGTGCCAAAAGCTTTCAAACTTCCCGCTCACATTGAAATATCTCGCGCCCTAAAGTTTAGCCCTGCGATATTCCTGTTTTACCCCTGCCACATGAACGAAAAAGGGCTGCTTTGGTAACTCCATTGTATTCCCCTCTTTGCCCCCAACATTCTTCCCCAGAGCCCCCCCACAACCCCCCCCCCCCGCCCAACCATGGCAAGCCGCCGAATCTAGTCCTCCGCCGCAGCGGTGGACCGAACACCCCGACGGATCTACCTTCCGCACCTTGGAACCCCCAACTGCCAAATCACCACTTCACCGGAGCCGCTTCAGCGACTGGCTTGTCCACCGCTTCAGATCTCCTTGACTGCCATCATGGTCCACCACACCGGATCTGCTTAATCGGCACCCTCGTCCACCACAGTGTAGGCCCTTCACTGACTCCCTCGTTCGTCCCTTCGCTGGCCCTTCATACAAGCCCTCGTCCGCTGCAATAGATCCGCCTCACCGGAAGCACTGTACAACGTGCCCACCGAAGCATTCGTCCACTGCACTGGACCCGCTCCACAAACATCGTATTCAACTCCACCGGCCCTGCTTTACCGACGCTGCAGCCTCATCAGGTTATTTCGATTTGCACTCCTTCGGTTTTTCTCTTTATCATGCAACTGTTCACTTACCACAGATGAGCTTTCTTGTATGACAATAGGCGCCGCAACCATAGTACCAGAGCCGCTTCAGCGACGGCGATAGTCGGCCCAAACTCAACCTCAACACGAGCACCATCGATGATCCTTAGCTATAAAGTATGCCAATGATACCCATACACCGCCGAGAATCAGGTACTATTATCCAACGGCCAGCGCCTACGTTCACTTTCTTAGCATAAGCACCGCACCTTTGAATTTCTTCAGGGCATCATTCAGTTTTTCATGAGACGTGTTATTCTGCTTGCACCTGTAGGGCCATACTTCTGGCAGTGAACATGTTACATGTGCTAAATTACATACCAGTGCACATATAGTTAATGTGCTTTAGTTTTGTCCTAAGTATTACTGTACTTCCTGGATACACTGCCTACTATTTTACTTCTTGCATGCTATATTTATGATAATGGTGTTGTTCTGATGCCACCTGTTGGTTCCATCAGACTGCTTCATGTTCTCTATGCTTAATTACACATCAGCAAACTAGCATGTGGTTCCGCTGGTTTTTGTTCCTTTTACCCTACATTTTCTGATGCTAGCTATTACATCACTGCTCCGAGCCTCTGTTCATTACTTTTTTGTGTGTTCTTGATCTTCCCAAGTTGCATGACTAATTTGATGCTTCTATTATTTATGGAGCTGCCAACCCCATCAAGAAAAATACTTCTTCTTTTTGGGCTGGCACCTGGAACAAGCATAAAAATAGAGGGAAGCAGATATATTGTCGTGTATGCACACACCCTTCTTTCATTAGTTTAGATGAACCATTGATGATCAATTCGAACCAGTGCATGCGATTAAAATTAATTTTACCTAAATAGAGGGTGAAGAATAAACTACAACAAGTAGATTTGCAACCACGGGATGCTGACGGTGTCTTCAAAGAACATTGCAACAGCAGCGAGGGTTCGTGGCAACATATGGTAAGCCAGTGTGTTTTAGTACATGTGAAATGTAATGTGTGTGGGCTGCTTTCTTGGCTTGTGCCCTCAACCTGTAATCCTACGGAATAGCAAATAGTTCAGTTGTCTGCTTTGTTGTATTGCTTGATTCGAATGCTTGTTTGTTACTTGTTACGCTATACCTGAGTTGGCCAATATGTCAGCAGTGCCTATTGTACTATCGTAAAGAAATGCATGCCTAGTTCATTTGAGTCCTTAACTTTTCCTCTGAACTTCATCACAAGACTGTCTTCGTAGTTTATATGAGGCCACACTGTTAAGTGCTTTCTCAGATTATTTCAACTGCTTAGATGCCTTGGCAACTTAAATATAGCGGTGGCACACTCCCTTTCAACTAGGGATGTCAACTGGGTCTCGTTTAATCCCGATTAAAGTCCACTAGTGGTATGATAGTTTAAAAGAGTTTTTGTTTTTTAAGGAAAATGAACCAGGGAGCTAGCAAAAACTAACTAGATGGGACTGGCGGATGTCATTTATTTGCCACTTACATCCCTAGTTTCATCTTACCATTTTAATTTCTTTTCGGCCGATGCTGCTTCGAACCATTTAAATATAGCTTGCCATGCTCGGTAATAATTCGTATGTCATTTACCATGTAAGCTTACTGCCTAGATCATGCAATAACTATCTCTTACTTATGTCCAGCGGAAACCTTTCAGGATGTCACACTAGGACACAATGTACAACCCCAGAATCTATTTGTGGAATCAGTGCGTCATCCATGTTACCAGATGGTAGCAGTTCAGAGGCAACACCGCTGGAGAGCAGTCTGAGCATAGATATTATAGTTCTTGAGGCTCTACTAGAGGCAGAAAGAGATGGTGTGGCTGCCATGAATGAGGTAATCTCGATCTTGAAGCTGGAAATTATGCAATTAGTTGCACGCATTATGCAAGCAACCCAAGAATTGGAGGAAGTAAGAATGTTGCATTTGAAGACGGAGGAGGTCCTGCTGCTTCTGCTATCTGAAGCCCAGGGTAATCCCAGTTCTTCTTTAGATAGCAGTTGAAATTGTCATTAGATTATTGTACTTGCATGTTGTGTCATGTCTCTGAAGGGATAATGTTGTAAGACCCCCTATGTTGTCCATGTGTTGTAATGATCGGAATTTTTTAGGCGAGGTAATCCTCAGTACTTGTATGATTGACATAAGGTGGACTGTTTTTCGTGTGAGCATATTGTATTGGATGAAATAACTGTTTGACTCCAAGTGTATCCAACCTACTGAATTCGAAGATCACAGCATTTCTAAATCATAATCATATATAAAGGTAGAATAAATCTTTGTTGTGGTTTTTAAGAAATAAATAACAAAACGTAGAATTATCTGTGGATATTCGTAATCGAATAAAAATTGGATTTGGATTTAGTTGCCAGGGTCCAGGGCAAACGTGAATGCTAATTCTCCCAAGTTTTGAATGAAGCGGCTAAACACCCACTATCATTTGTGGGTTGCCCGAAGCAAGTGTTTGCGAGATGGAAATTACTGTCTACCCCTGACACTTGACATCCTTATCGACCTGATTTACACTGTTGTCGATAGGGGTAGACTAGTAACTTCAATCATAGGTGACACGACAGCCTCTGAGCCCATTCAGACACGGTGGGCGCCAAACGTGGGCGGCAAAACACATTTGATTCAAGCTCGTCCGAAAGACATGTGTCTCTCCATCCATTTCCCCATTCATCCATGGTGGGCGGCAAAACAAACTCTCCTCGTCTAAAATCGATGTAGGCTAATATTTTAAATAGGGGCAGATGTGTAACTTCCCTCAGACGTGACACAGCCGCCCTACCTGTCAGCACCGTTCATACACCGTGGGCGCCAACCGTGGGCGGCAAAACACCCTCTCCTCGCCCGAAATCGTTACCGGCAAATATTTGGGAGATGCGAGATTACCGTCCTATCCCCAACCGATGTGATGTCCGAAATTTTAAACGGGGGATAAGTTCGTAACTTCCCCACATTTCAGACAAGCGCGTCCCAAAGTTTGAGATCCCCCTCCCCCTACATTTCCCCATTCATACACCGTCGGCACCACGACAACCTCCCCACTGCAGCCAGCCTCCTCTGTCCGCCACCCCATCCTCCACCTTGCCAGAGCCGCTACCCCTACCCCGTCGTCCACTGCAAGAGATGGACGTCTCTCATCCACGGCGCCAGACCAGGATCCTTTCATCACGTCATCTCGCTTCATCGGCACCGTCGTCCACCTTGCCGTTGCCGCTCCTACGACCGCCTCGTCCACAGCAACAGGATTTATCCCCCGACCCGGCCGTCTGCCATCTAAAGTCTTCTTCCCCGCCACTGACAACCATCGCACCCGCAGCACCCTCAACGTATCAGCAGGGGCCTACACGGTGTCGCAAGAGAGGTGGTACTCTTCCATGTGTGCTTAAGTTATTGATCTCACCCGGAAAATAGATCTTAAATTGTTTACTGTACTTTTCTTGTCCGTACCAAATCGTAGTGGCTAGTTGAATGCAAACATTGGTTGCGAAGTAGCTTTGTCCAGTTTGCACCTTCAGATCTGCCATGTCACGGTCACTATACTCGTAAAGCTTATGGTTTCCCCCCTTTATATTCACTACCATCATCGCAGGTGCTTCACCGCTTCGTGTCGTGCTAGCACTGCTCCTCAAGACTTCAACCCATCAAGCGAAACAACATGCCACTCATAATTCCAAATCTTACGTCTTGAAATACGAATCTGATATTATGCTCATATTACTAAAACAGAGAACGTTTAATTGGTCACCTAATGTTCCTATATTTGTTTCGAAAAGCATGTGCACCACCCACTGGTCTAGCTAGTTCCACTTTCCTGATTTTACTATTGATGCTTAGGGTTTTCCCCTTTTATCTACTCTACTATGATCTGCGTAGGTGCATTCTGATGTACTAGCATTACTCCACCCTTCAAGCTAAACAAAACAACACTCAAAATTCCAAAGCTTAGTTGTTCAAATATGATTGTGATATGATACTAATATTAGTTAACAGACACATTTAATTGGTTAGTTAAAGGTCCCACTTGAGTTTCCAAATGCATGTCGCGACATATAGAGAGACGGCAGAATTGCATTTCTTTATCACTTGTTGACTATACTTTCTTTTCCATATCAAATCTTAGTTGTTATTTCAAAGCAAACATCGGTTGCTAACTACCCTTTGCGCGGTTTGCAGCTTCAGATCTGGCATCCCACTGCCACGGTCAACACTATACTCATCATGCTTACGGTTTCCCCATTTTATGATGACCATGATCAGCCTACGTGGTTCGTGTCGTAATAGCACTGCTCCACCCATCGAGCTAAACAAGCTTAGTTGTACAAATTCAAATCTGATATTATGCTGATATTAGTAAAACTGAGAGATGTTTAATTGGTCAGGTAAATGTTCCTACTTTAGTTTCGAAATGCATGTGAGCCACATATGGAGAGACCGGAAGGAATCGTATTTCTCTGTGCGCTCTGGTTCGTCATGGGTGTCCAACCGACATTGCATAGAAAGAGTTGTAATATCTTCAATCTTCTTGCTCTTCTGCTCTTCTTTAAGATGATCCTCTTCTCTTGCGGTCGACTGGTCAGGTCGAGTTATTCTCCCTTAGTATATTTTGAATCTGTCAGTTTAGGTCGACTTGTTCTTCTTTACTATATGTTGAAGCTGTCATCTACAAAGTATCATCACTTCTGGAGCTCTCATATTTTGAGTAAGGCCACATTATATTAATGCACACACCAAATTACAGCATGCATGGCACCTCATAGAAGAATTGCAGAGATAGCACAAAGGGTTTTACAGGGAGGAGTATTGGATTAGAATCACTTCTGCATTACAAAGATAATCTCACTTGTTTTTATGTTTTCGTGCATGTCAGGTATTGAACATTATCAAAATGAATACGAGAATGGGCGCACAAGAGGAATATTGCGGAACAATCCACTGGCTAACAAACTTGGCATGGTGGAGGATGGCCTATCTTATTCACCCATCAAGGTGCATGCTCTAACTTGGAAAGGTTGTATTGGTCGCACATATTTTGCATCTGACCACTTGCATTACTTCTACTTTGTTACACCATCTGCTTAGTTTAAGAATCATATATGAGTATATGCCATACCTATCCATTTTCTGTACCTATTCCATGTGTCGTCATACTATGTTTTTCCAGTCAAATGTTGTTCTTTCGTAATAGACCAAAAGGAAGAGGGTGAGTGCAGATCCTCAAGGAGTACAAACTAGGTATTTGGAAAAGGTAGTGATACCTATTAAATCAGATAGATCAATAGCCACAGAAAACATAGGCCCAACTATACCAGACTTCAACCCTACTCTAGTGGCCAAACCCCTATTAGAACTGCTGAGAGCCCAGCGTCAGGTACTGTCTATGATATCAATTCAAAATTTGAACTCCTAAATTTCTGCATGTGCCTTACCTTCCCTCTTGTATGAAAACTAATTTCAGATGAATCTCCTTGCTCAAAGGATCATAGGATCTCACGACAATATTGGGCTCTGCATTGCTCTTGTCAGTACCTCTTGCCCTTTGTCAGCATACTTACACTCATTGTTGTTTGATTATGTAGCATCACTGTAAATGTTCGCTTCTTTATCCTCCCTTTGCTTGAAATTATAAGATCTATATTTACTCTTAGATAAATGTAGAATTAACACAATGGTTATGAAGTTTTGGATTGCTCATGTAAGTACCTGTTGTCATGTACTCCCTCTGTATCAAATTAATTGTTGATCAATTGGATGTATTTAGAACTTAATAGTGCTAGATACATCCATTTGAGCGACAAGTAATAACGGACGGTGGTGGTATTACTGTACATGCATCGTGAGATAGTTGATTGTCTAGCATTACTCTGCATCTTATCTGCCCTTCCCTCCACTTTCTCCAAATTATCATATCTACATTTACGCTTACCAAAATGTTGAATAAAGCCAATGCCACTACACACGTTGATGTATGCATTCCTCTTGTCAGTACCTTTTGCCTTGTAACGGTGTACTTAATTAATTGCTATTTGATTATGTATCATCAGTATGCACCTGAGCTCCATTATCCTCTGTTTCTTCCAATATTATTTGATCTATATTTACTCTTTGCAAAATGTAGAATGATGACAACGCTTATAAAGAATTTTCTTTGGGGAATTTATTGAACTATCCTTCCATCAACATGGACAAGGGCTTTGTCCAGCCCGTGTTAACATGTAATGTAAGTTCATCCTTCTCAAGCCTTCAAACTTTGTTCTAGTATAGATTTGGATAGGCATCATTTCCTCTACTGCTTTTTACATCTGATTGGATGTTTGCAACAACTACAGTTTTAAATTGTAGTTGTAAAAACATGTTCCTTATGCAGAACAGATCCATTTATTTGCTTATATAATTGTGAAACATGTTACGTGTCTCCTTGTTTCTCTTTCAGAGTCGTATCACTTATGCCAGACAGAACTTTAGGAAAGAATGAAAGATAGTGAGCCAAACCATCTTGAGGACAGCAAGATGACCCCAAGGTCCTGCCTTGATGAAGACGGTGAGTTGAAGCTACTCACCAGCAGGTGTGAGACAACCTCTGTGCAGTCGCTGCCTCAATCAGTTTGACTTCTTCAGTCTCAACTTAAAGCGGAAAGGCTTGCTTCAGCTCAGCTCTGACTTGAAGTCAAAGATGTAATGAAGATGTCAGGGGACTGCCTTGCGCACTATGGTGCCATACAGCTAGGATGAAGCATCTATCGTTGACACAACTGAGGTCTCATCAGCTTGTTCGGCTGCTTATGGGGCCCGACCTTGCCAGGTCTAGTGCCTTCTGAAGTGCTCTCAGTTTTGTATATTCTTTTGTCGGCGTGTTTATATGCACTGGTGGCGACCTTTGATGCCCAGTGTATGTAATCCATGGTCATGTTGCGCTTTATTATCACCGGTAGCGAACTTTGATTCCTAGTGGATGTAATATGCCGTAATTTGTTTATTGTATAGTCTAGGTTTATTCTTTGGTCGGTATGTTGTAATTTAGGCCGGAAGGTTCAATGGATCTCAATGTTGTCGGTCTTCAGGCCAGCCCGTTACTCATATGGGCCAAAACATGGGCCTATAATCATCTTGGGCCATTAGCAGGTCTAAACCTATAGTAGTTTCCCGCCTTTAACAGGCCATGGGCTACATATTTACTATAGTGACACTAGGCCTCCTATGGGTCGTAGAAACAATGGGCCTTCTACGGTCCGTAGAAACAATGGGCCTTCTATGGCCGTAGAAACAATGGGCCTTCTACGGGTCGTATCATCAATGGGCCTTACACAGGCCGTATGATCGATAGGCCAAACATGGGCCAAAAACAGACCGCATTATGCTCGTAAACGGGCTAGAGTTGGAGTCGTCCGTTCATGGGCAGACCATAACGGGCCGTCGTTAATAGGTCGTATTTGATGACGCTATGAAAATGGCCCAACATATTAACGGGCCACAAACCGGCCGACTGTAACCACGGGCTGAATTTGGCCCACAAGCAGAAAATGGCAGTAACGGGCCGTAAGTAACCGAATGCTGGAAATGAACCCAAGAATAAATGGGCCCTGAGAAGGCCGAAAGATAACATGGGCTGCAAATGGCCCAATGGATTAATGGGTCGTTAATGGGTATAAAGTGGTACACTGTTCATTACGGCCAGTTTCACCATAGGCCATTAATGGGCCAAGAGTTACGAAGGGCCTCATATGGGCCGAAAGACGTCATGGGCCATACGTGGGCTGGAACTTAAAATGGGCTGGAATCATATTGGACGGACCAGATGACGCTACTGTGCCTAATTCGGATAGGTCGTAACGGGCCCTGGGTTAGCGGGTTGTAAATGGGCTATATGCTAATAGGCCATCAACAGGCTTTCCGTGGGCCAGCCCACCACCTTTTGACCAAGTCAAACAGGTCGGCCTTTTCACAGGAATGGGCCTCTATTCGGCCGTGCCACATGTCGACGTATCATAGGCGCCTTCGGTCCAATGAGTGGATGACATCTGTCCCAACGGTGAGCCAACACGTGTTTCCTCCAGCCAATGATGATTTTACATGTGGAAAATCCCCATTGGTCGGGGCTGTTAGCGGGTTATAGGATCCAAAACCGGACCCGGTAGCTTAACGGCGTTCCATCATGGTGGATGCCATGTGTCAGTCACCCTTGAAGAAAGCACTTCTGTGACACGCGATTTATCGTCATGGAAGTGGACACTTCCGTGATGATAATTTTGATAATGTCATGGAACACTTCTACAACAGCACAGGTATGACTATCTTGATTCTGTCATAAAATCGTCATGGATATACATGCATGACAAAAAACGCGACCTACTGTGACAAACACGTATCATCACGGAAGTGTATTTTTTGTAGGGATGTATAAGTTATGAAGAAAGCAGTAGCAATAAAACTGAACGATCATTATGCTAAGCTAACGGATGGGTCTTGTCCATCACATCATTCTCTAATGATGTGATCCCGTTCATCAAATGACAACACATGTCCACGACTAGGAAACTTAACCATCTTTGATTAACGAGCTAGTCAAGTAGAGGCATACTAGGGACACTCTGTTTGTCTATGTATTCACACATGTACTAAGTTTCCTGTTGATACAATTCTAGCATGAATAATAAACATTTATCATGATATAAGGAAATATAAATAACAACTTTATTATTGATGTAGCGACCAGACCTCAAACAGTCTAATCTCTATGCATAAGTGTCATCCCTGGATCGGTAATGCTTACACGCACAATACTTGAGGATTTATAACAGAGTAGCAATCACACACTTATTACATCGAATGTCTCAAAATAGAACTTATTACAATAAATATGGCTTAAGGCCATCTAATACGATAACAACGGAAGGCTTGGAAGATAAAGTGAGTCCATCAACTCCAACGGCATCACTGAGTGAAAGACCACGACCTAAGGCACCTTACTCATCGTCTGAAAAGTCTGTAACATGAACGTTGCAGCCCGAAAACGGGTCAGCACATGGAATATGCTGGCAATGTAACACAAGAGAGTAATGAACGGAATAATGCTATCACTACATGCATATTTGGCTGGTGGAGGCTGTATGGTTAATATGTTTTGCGGAAAGCCAATTTTTCCTACAACAAAGGAATACATTTTATTTAACTCCCATGGTGGTTGTTAAACATTGAGAAGGTTCAGCCAACTCAATCCCAATTAAGCATCATCATTAAACCCAATCAAATTATATTAAGAGTGATGATATCCACATGATAATCCAAGAACTAGATACTCAAGATGTCCATAACCGGGGACACGGCTAACCATGGTTAGTTTGTACACTCTGTAGAGGTTTGTGCACTTTTCCCCACAAGACTCGATCTCCTCCGTTGGATTTCTTGCACTACATAATGTTTGAGAAATGGATGACCGAGACACCGTCTTTCCGAAGAGGTCCCCTTAACCGATAGATAGGCCTGTACACCTACAATCCCCTACATCTGCTAGCCCATCATGGAAAGGTTTCCCACAACTCACTCAACTATGCCAGAACCCATAATGGCATGTGGCTGCACACGGAAGTTTCTAGCATGAATAATCTTATGATCCCTTTGAGCCTGGGTGGCAGTCCATAGGAGAATCACACGGTGCCCCGGGATTTCCAAAAATACATGCAACATTGGGTTCCCCAGGTGCCTCAATCCACCCAGATGTGTATTAAAGTTGCCACCTTAAGTTAACCATTAATTAAGAATACTCACATCTGTCATGAATACACTCAAACCCAAACCACATCTACGAGCATAGCATAGCAATATAAGCAATGTAGAAGTATCTCCCAAAGGTTTGGTAATAAACAGGACAATAGGTACTACCTCATCTACTTCCAATAACTCACAATTTAATCAGATCCTAACCATGCAATTGTTTGAGGATTGATCTAATGCAATAAAACTGGGTAGTAAAGAGGTACGATCAAAGTGTTACTTGCCTTGCTGATGATCCGTGAAACCTAGAGACTCGTAGTAGCACGCTTCGCACTCCGAGTACTCTATCACAATCAAACAAGCATACAATAAGCAATCAAGCAAAGATGCACGGGTAAAACTCAAATAAGAAGATCTAACCAGAAAGTTCAACTTAAGAACTCCGGTTTGCAAAAAGAATCAAAACAAACGAAGCAACAAAACTCAAACTGTGAAAGAAACAAGCTTTGATTACTAATCTAGACTAAAGTCAAATTTTATAGTAGCAAAAACTTGTTTAAGTTGATTAAACAGAAAGAGGGCTTCGAGACGAAACTCTAGGTGCTTGAATCGCCTGATTTCGATAAACGAGCGAAAAGATAAACTAAAACGAAAATCAGATCAGAAACCATGATCGAAAATAATCGTGAAAAATCCGAGAAAAAGAAAAACTGATGAACAGGCTAACGAACGAACGTTTGCTGTCTGCGGCTAACGGGCGAAAACCGTTCGTTAAAACGAACGTACGGATGAACGTCTGCTATTTAACCGAACCGAAAAAACTAAAACTAGGGTTTACAAAAAAACAAACGGTTTTAAAAGAAAAACCAGCGGCTACCTCAAACTCCGGCGAGCGGCGGCGCGGCGGCGGTGGGAGGCGTTGGCGGCGGCTCGGCGGCGGTGCGGTGCGGTGCGGCACTAGGTGGCGGCGGCGGCTCTTGGTGACAGCGCTAGGGCAGGTCGGCGGCAGGGTGGGCTGGGGTGGGCTGTGGTGGGGGCAGGGGGCGCTTATAAGGATGGGGCCTGGGAGGAGTCCGGGCCGGATATGGCCTGTAGGTCGGTTTCCTTTTTAAAAAAATTCTGCTCAGAAAAACGAATAGAAGAAATACTAAACGGACTCCAAAAATCCTGAAATAAATTTTCATCGTCCTCTAAAAATCTAACAGACAAGATGAACATTTATCTGGGACTATAATGCAATTTTGAAAAATGCATATTTTTCCTAATTCAAATAAAATAGCAATAAAACTCCGAATAAAACATTGGCTATAGGAACAGTGGTTGTGTAATTCTCCCACCATGAGGCTGCTGGTCCATCCAATTGGTGCGCGGCAAAACACACCTTCTCAGCATCTGTGCATCCTGCAGTGGTTAACTCCCTTCCAGTCCTACAGAGCCAATCATCTGCAACTATCGGCTCGGTGCTGCTAGAAAACACCGGCGGTTGCAACCTCAGAAAACGGGCTAAGTTGTCAACTGGGGGTGGTGGTGGGTTGTTGTTGTTGTTGTTGTTGCATTGGTTCTAAACTAACAACTACATCAAGGCATTCTGCTGCTGGATCAACCTAGTGAGCTCCGGTGGAAAGGTAAATCTGGGGTCACGTCTCGGAGGCATCTGAGGGCTTAGAGGGAAGAGAATAGAATAGAATGAGGTCTAGTGAGAAAACACTAACCATATGCACATGAGACAAACACAATCATATCACTTCAATCAATTCAAACAAGGGCATACAATTGGTCTAACTATCGTTACAAAAGTGCTCGGACTATACTATATACATGGTGGAATACTACTACTGTTTTGGTGGTCGACTAGAAAAATTGATCGGTAGAAGACTCCATAATATCCGCTCTAGCTTCATCAACATAGTCATCATCGCTATCGTCGGGGTCCGAGTCGGTGTCGTCCATGATGATGTAGTTCTTCGGGCAAGTAGAATCGTCGTCTTCTCCTCCTAGCGCGGGGTCTCCCATGAAGACTCCTAGCTTCCTTGTCGGGTCATCATTCTTCTCCACTAGTACGACGATTTCCTCCTCATAATCTTCGCGAGTTTCCATGAGTTCTTCTTCAAGCTCGGTGATCCTTGTCATTTCCTTCTTCAGATCTATCATGCCTGCGCACATCTGGTTCTCCTGGCGACGAATGTGTTGGTTTAACTCCTAGATGAAAGCGGCAATTGATCTATCCTTTCTGGTGTTGATCATCTCCCATTGCTCATCTCGGCGCCCACAAATCTGGTAGATAGTATCCTTGAGATCCTTGTGGTAAACTTCTCCAATGCGTCCCATGGTGATATGGGCTGCCATACTCTTTCCTAGGCTCCAGGTTGGTGCATCAAAGGAAAACTCTATGGGCTCAGTGACTGGCGTAAATGTCCTTCCTGGAACTTGAACTTGAATCATCCAGCGCTCCTCTTCTGGTAAAGTGCCGTTGTAAGTCCCGATGAAGCTTGGTATTCTGATGTTCAGGTACCTAATGACTTCCTTCAAGTGGCGTCCGAAAGGTGTGTCTTGATCCGGTTGTGTAAACTTGTTCCTTGCGTCTGCCATCCTAAAAAGTAGAAAATGGAGAGGAATCAGAAATGAGAAGAGAGTAGTGATCTAGGGCTTTAGCTTAGTGGTCGTGTCCTACAGTCAGTGTGTGCTCTGATACCATCTTGTAGCGACCAGACCTCAAACAGTCTGATATCTATGCATCAGTGTCATCCCTGGATCGGTAATGCTGACACGCACAGTACTTGAGGATTTATAACAGAGTAGCAATCACACACTTATTACATCGAATATCTCAAAAGAGAACTTATTACAATAAATATGGCTTAAGGCCATCTAATACGATAACAGCGGAAGGCTTGGAAGATAAAGTGAGTCCATCAACTCCAACGGCTTCACTGAGTGAAAGACCACGACCTAAGGCACCTTACTCGTCATCTTAAAAGTCTGCAACATGAACGTTGCAGTCCGAAAATGGGTCAGCACATGGAATATGCTGGCAATGTAACACAAGAGAGTAATGAATTGAATAATGCTATCACTACATGCATCTTTGGCTAGAGGAGGCTGTATGGTTAATATGTTTTTCGGAAAGCCAATTTTTCCCTACAACAAAGGAATAAATTTTATTTAACTATCATGGTGGTTGTTAAACATTGAGAAGGTTCACCCAACTCAATCCCAATTAAGCATCATCATTAAACACAATCAAATTATATCAAGAGTGATGATATCCACATGATAATCCAAGAACTAGATACTCAAGATGTCCATAACCAGGGACACGGCTAACCATGATTAGTTTGTACACTCTACAGAGGTTTGTGCACTTTTCCCCACAAGACTCGATCTCCTTCGTTGGATTTCTCGCACTACATAATGTTTGAGAAACGGACGACCGAGACACGGTCTTTCCGAAGAGGTCCCCTTAACCGATAGATAGGCCTGTACACCTACAATACCCTACATATGCTAGCCCATCATGGAAAGGTTTCCTACAACTTACTCAACTATGCCAGAGCCCATAATGGCATGTGGCTGCACACGGAAGTTTCTAGCATGAATAATCTTATGATCCCTTTGAGCCTGGGTGGCAGTCCATAGGAGAATCACACGGTACCCCGGGATTTCCAAAAATACAGGCAACACTGGGTTCCCCAGGTGCCTCAATCCACCCAGATGTGTATTAAAGTTGCCACCTTAAGTTAACAATTAATTAAGAATACTCACATCTGTCATGAATACACTCAAAAACAAACCACGTCTACGAGCATAGCATAGCAATATAAGCAACGTAGAAGTATCTCCCGAAGGTTTGGTAATAAACAGGACAATAGGTACTAGCTCATCTACTTCCCATAACCCACAATTTAATCAGATCCTAACCATGCAATTGTTTGAGGATTGATCTAATGCAATAAAACTAGGTAGTAAAGAGGTATGATCAAAGTGTTACTTGCCTTGCTGATGATCCGTGAAACCTAGAGACTCATACTAGCACGCTTCGCACTCCGAGTACTCTATCGCAATCAAACAAGCATACAATAAGCAATCAAGCAAAGATGCACGGGTAAAACTCAAATAAGAAGATCTAACCAGAAAGTTCAACTTAAGAACTCCGGTTTGCAAAAAGAATCAAAACAAACGAAGCAACAAAACTCAAACTGCGAAAGAAACAAGCTTCGATTACTAATCTGGACTAAAGTCAAATTTTACAGTAGCAAAAACTTGTTTAAATTGATTAAACAGAAAGAGGGGTTCTAGACGAAACTCTAGGCGCTTGAATCGCCTAATTCCAATAAACGAGTGAAAAGATAAACTAAAACGAAAATTGGATCAGAAATCGCGATCGAAAATAATCACGAAAATCTGAGAAAAAGAAAAACTGACGAACAGGCTAACGAATGAACGTTCACTGTCTGCGGCTAACGGGTGAAAACCGTTCGTTAAAATGAACGTACGGACGAACGTTCACTATTTGACCGAACCGGAAAAAAACTGAAACTAGGGTTATAAAAAAATGAACGGTTTTAAAAGAAAAACCGGCGGCTACCTCGAACTCCGGCGGGCGGCGGCGCGGTGGCTCCGGCGACGGCGGCGGCAGCGGCGGGAGGCGGCGACGGTGGCTCGGCGGCGGCGCGGCGCAGCGCTAGGCGGCGGCGCTAGGGCAGGGCGGCGGTGGGGTGGGCTGCGGTGGGCTGCGGTGGGGGCAGGGGGCGCTTATAAGGAGGGGGCCTGGGAGGAGTCCGGGCCAGATACGGCCCATAGGTTAGTTTCCTTTTTTTAAAAAAAATTCCGCTCAGAAAAAAATAAAAGAAATACTAAACATACTCCAAAAATCCTGAACTAAATTTTCACCGTCCTCTAAAAATCTAACGGACAAGGTGAACATTTATTTGGGACTATAATGCAATTTTGAAAAACACATATTTTTCCTAATTCAAATAAAATAGCAATAAAACTCCGAATAAAAAATCTTATTTGATTTTAATATTAAATCTCCAATATTTCTTTATTTTGATGAAGTCATTTTATCCTCTCACTTTTATTTTTATAAAAGAAATATTCGAAGAGAAAATAGTTAAAATCAAATGATCCTCTTTTCAAAATTTGAGAAAACTCAAGTATTAAAATAACGAAATCCCCAACTCTCTCCGTGGGTCCTTGAGTTGAGTAGAATTTCTAGGTTCAAGCCAAAATGCAATAAAATATGATATGCAATGATGACCTAAAGTATAACGTTCCAAATTGAAAATTTGGGATGTTACAATTGCCTCTAGGGCATATTTTTTCAGAAATACCTACCACCGTTGTGGTGCATCATCCCTTCCTCTTTGGCAAAATACCGATGTAGCTTCAAGCGACAACAAAAGGAATTTCTGGCGCCGTTGCCGAGGAGGATCTTCAACATATACCAGGTTCTAATCACAAATATCATCTCCTTGCAATTTACATTATTTGCCATTTGCCTCTCATTTTCCTCTCCCCCACTTCACAAAAATTTGCCATTTTATTCGCCCCTCTTTTCCGTTTGCCGTTTTCTTGTCAGATCTATCCTTTGCTTGCAATCATGAGTGATTTCTGTATGGCACCAATAGATGATGGCCCAACTCCTAAAATTGGACGGACAGGCAATCTGGATGCTAAAGCTTTTATCTTGGGGCACGGGAACATTATTGGAAAAGAACATATCCAAGAATTTTTCAATTGTGTTGGGAAGCTAAGTCTTGATGATGCTCATATACTTAAAACTACTAGATCTTATGCGGATGCTATTTTAGCACTAGTTCTGAAACTTGAAAGTAAATTTATTCGTACCCATCCTACTTTGCAAAGATTTTTTTTGAACTTCCCGTTATAAACAATCCTAGGGCTAAAAAGTCAGCCACTCTCATTCTTATGAATGAGTTTGACTACATAATACGGGAAGCTAGGGAAATCTTTGATTTCTATGGTATGAATCATGAAAAACCAATGATAGATGAAATTCTTTACAATAGTGATTATGCTTTAAGACATTTTCTAGGGGATAATAAAATCTTTGATGAGAATCTTAAAAAGGAAGTCCCCGTTCTAGATATAATCCAACAAGTTTTCAATAATGTTAATCAACATTACTCTTGGATTGTTGCGGGAAATCAAAGAGGTTATGATGAACATCAACTTAGGAATGCTAAGGTTTCTATGGATAATATGTTTTATGTTGTGTTTACAAAACCCCATGATGAAAACACCTCTACGAAAGTTAAGAAGAAAGATGACAAAACTTAGATCCTTGCTTTATGCCTAGCTAAGGGTGTAAAACTATAGCGCTTGTTGGGAGGCAACCCAATGAATACAATTTATTTTTGCTTTTTGCTTCCTGTTTTTGCGTGTTAGCACAATTATGCTACTGTTATGATTGTGTTTTTTATGTTTTAATTAGTGTTTGTGCCAAGTAAAGCCTTTAGGATCCTCTTGGGTGATAGTTATTTGATCTTGCTGAAAAAACAGAAACTTTTACGCTCATGAAATTAATTTTCATTTTTTTACCAGAGGGCGATAAAATATTCATCCCACTTTCAATAGATCAATATACAATTTCTCAGGTCGTCCGAATTTTTCAGAATTTTTGGAGTTATTGAAGTATTCGAAATAGTCAGATTGCTACAGACTATTCTGTTTTGACATATTCTATTTTCTTTGTGTTGTGTGCTTATTTTGATGGCTCTATGGTTTTCTTTGATGAGTTTTTGCCATAGAAAAGTTGGAATAAAGTAGATATAATGCAAGGACAAAATATGAGTTGGTTTGATACCGCACTTATAGTAGTGATTTATTATTTTCTTATACTAACGGATCTCACAAAGGTTTTGTTGAGCTTTGTGTGATTGAAGTTTTCAAGTTTTGGGTTATCTTACGATGAATGAAGGAATAAGGAGTAGAAGAGCCTAAGCTTGGGGATGCCCCGGCATCCCAAGCTATTATCCAAAAATGAGCAATCAACTAAGCTTGGGGATGCCCCCGAGTGGCATCCCCTCTTTCTTCTAACGACCATCGGTATTTTACTCGAAACTATATTTTTATTCATCACATACTATGTGTTTTGCTTGGAGCGTCTTGTATGATATGAGTCTTTGCTTGTTTTATTTTGTGTTTTTAGCCTTGTTCCCTTGCTGGACACACCTATTTGAGAGAGCCAAAATTATGTCATGACTTGTTAGAATTGCTCTCTATGCTTCACTTAAATTTTTATGAGCTAGGGACTTGCTCTAGTGCTTCACTTATATCTTTTTGAGCATGGTGTGCTTAGTATTTTTGAAGAAATGCTCTCTTTCTTCACTTAGATTTATTTGAGAGTTAGTAAAATTTTCAAGAAATTCTCTCTTGCTTCACTTAAATTAATTTGAGAGAAAGAAATATTATGCTCATGATCTTCACTTATATTTGTTTGAGCTTGTCAAAAGCAACATATGAAAATTAGTCCCAAAGTGATAGATATCCAAGAAGGATATAATAAAAACTTTCATGAAGATCATTGGACAAAATAAACTTGATTCTTACTAATAGTTTTGAGATATGATGATGTGATATGTGAGTCATCTTGATGAGTAATTATGCTTTAGTAAGAATATTGGTGTTAAGGTTTGTGATTCCCTATGCAAGCACGAAAGTCAATAGTTATGCAATGAAATTATATCCTACTTATGGTGCATTATTCGGTGTTAGTTATGCTTAATGCTCGCTTATGAGATTATTCATTTCTTGGTTGGTCGCTTCCCAATCTTTTGCTAGCCTTCATTTTGCACTAAGTATGATCACTACTTGTGCATCCAAAAACCTTTAAACCAGTTTTGCCACATGAGTACACTATATCTACCTATATGCGGTATTCTTTTGCCATTCTAAGCAAATTTGCATGTGCCATCTCTAATTTTCAAAATAAACTTCTCTTTTGTGTGTTTGTTTCACTCGCGGAGCGGTTAGAGGTGGCTAATATTTACCATGCTAGATGTGTTATTCTCAAGATGAGTGTTTATTCACTTGTCATTTCACGAGAGTAATGCAAAGGTATTAGGGATGCCTAGTCCCAAAATGAAAAAAATGAATTTACTTTATGTTGTCAAATAATAAATTTCTTGGAAAGTGTTGGTATGGAGGGCACCCGTGGATACGGTTAGCCATGGAAAGTTAAAGTATGGTGGAAAAAGGAATAAACTTTATTTTCTATTTGGGAACCGCCTATGATATATCTAAGCATCGAAAGTATCGGAAACTCTAAGTCGTTTTCGTTGGTGGGATGGATACACCTCCCAAAATGTTTTTATCTCTAAGTTTTTCGCTTTGAGCTCTGGCACATCTACAAATCCCTACTTCCCTCTGCGAATGGCCTATCTTTTACTTTATGCAATTTTTATTTTGAATTTGAGTCTCCATCTTCTCTTATAAAAACTCCAACTAGGAGGTAATATGATCGTACTTGAGTATTGGGTGCAGCTAATATGCGAGTGTGTTTCATGAATGGATCAATGGTTGAGCATGATGGGCTAGGGATAGCTTATTTTAGCGTTGATATATTGGAAGACATGGTTGCTTGTTGATATACTTGAGTATTTAAATTATCATGTCAAAACTAGACTATTGCTTTGAACAATATAAAAGTCCAAATGTCCATGCTATTAAGAAAGAAATAGGATATGACATGTTAGGAAGCATTCCACATCAAAATTCTGTTTTTATCACTTCCCTACTCGAGGACGAGTAGGAGTTAAGCTTGGGGATGCTGATACGTCTCCAACGTATCTATAATTTTTTATTGTTCCATGTTGTTATATTATCAATCTTGGATGTTTTATAATCATTTTATATCATTTTTTGGTACTAACCTATTGACATAGTGCCAAGTGCCAGTTGCTGTTTTTTCCATGTTTTTTACATTGCAGAAAATCAATATCAAACGGAGTCCAAATGCCACGAAACTTTACAGAAAATTTTTATGGGCCAAAAGGAACACAACGGGCCCTGGCTGCGCCTCGGGGGTGCCCCGAGGGAGGCAAAACCCACCAAGGCCTGCCAGGAGGCCCAGGCGCGCCTTGGTGGGTTGTGCCCACCTCGGGTGCCCCCGGACCACCTCTTTGCTCTATAAATACCCCAATATTTCCAGATCCCTAGGGGAGTCGACGAAATATTCATCCAGCCATCGTAGAGTCCAGAACCACCGAATCTAATCTAGACACCATCTCGGATGGGGTTCAGCACCTCCATTGGTGCCTCTCCTATGATGCGTGAGTAGTTCTTTGTAGACCTTTGGGTCTGTAGTTAGTAGCTAGATGGCTTCCTCTCTCTCTCTCTCTCTCTCTCTCTCTCTCTTGATTCTCAATACAATGGTCTCTTGGAGATCCATATGATGTAACTCTTTTGCGGTGTGTTTGTTGGGATCGATGAACTTTGAGTTTATGATCAGATCTATCTTTTTATATCCATGAAAGTATTTGAGTTTCTTTGATCTCTTTTATGCATGATCTCATATAGCCTCGTATTTCTTCTCTGATATTTGGGTTTTGTTTGGCCAACTTGATCTATTTATCTTGCAATGGGAAGAGGTGCTTTGTAGTGGGTTCGATCTTACGGTACTTGATCCCAGTGCAGAAAGGGAACTGACACGTATGTATCGTTGCTACTAAAGATAAAACGATGGGGTCTATCTCTACATAGATAGATCTTGTCTACATCATGTCATCGTTCTTATTGCATTACTCCGTTTCTCCATGAACTTAATACACTAGATGCATGCTGGATAGTGGTCGATGTGTGGAGTAATAGTAGTAGATGCAGGCAGGAGTCGGTCTACTAATCTTGGACGTGATGCCTATATAATGATCATTGCCTGGATATCGTCGTGAGTATTTGAAGTTCTATCAATTACCCAACAGTAATTTGTTCACCCACTGTTTGCTATTTTTCTTGGGAGAAGCCACTAGTGAAACCTATGGCCCCCGGGTCTCTTTCTCATATTATTTGCCTTTGCGATATACTTTTATTTGCTTTTATTTTCAGATCTATTAATCCAAAAACCCAAAAATACTTTGCTGCAATTTATTCTTATTTATTTGTTTGGCGTTCAATCTATCAATCTACTACAAATTTACCTCACGTTCGTTTGCCTATCTTGAGGCGCCGTACCCCGGAAGGGATCGACAACCCCTTTAACACGTCGGGTTGCGACAAGTTGTTATTTGTGTACAGGTGTTGTTTATGTTGTGTTGCTTGGTTCTCCTACTGGTTCGATAACCTTGGTTTCATATCTGAGGGAAATACCTACCACCGCTGTGCTACATCATCCCTTCCTCTTTGGGGAAATACCGACGTAACTTCAAGTGACATCAACTATGCATCCTCCAAACGGTTAGTCATCATGGTCTAGAGCATCCAATAGGAAATTGTGGATCGTCGAGTGACCGAGTCTGTGAAGGTTTGGAAGTCACCTGAAGACTTACCACGAGTGATTGGGCGAGGTCTGTGTGACCTTAGCTCAAGGAGAATATGGTGAGGACTGTGTGTCCGGGACTGTGTGTCCTTAGGTTTAAATACCTAGCCGCTCCAACCAGACGTACGGCTATCACAGCAGTTGGAACTGGTCTACCAAATCACTGTCTTCACCAAGCTACTGTTTCTATTTCCTCAACCCTTCGATCTCATAATTCATATAATGTTGTACTTGATCGTTACTGTTTGAAGAATTTGAATGAAGACTTTCTCAATTTCCTCAATCCTATTTCTTCAGTCACTTTGCCTTTAGCCTGCTATCATGTGTTTACGCTACTTGTACTTTGTGCTTGTTTTCATTTCATCATGATGAATGTGCTACTGCTATGTTATGCTTACATCTGAGTACTTATTCTGCTGCTAAGTAGTTCGTTGCTTAGGAATTTCCTCACTGTGAAATTCCTCAGTGACGAATTTGTAAAAATTGCCTATTCACCCCCCCCCTAGTCGATATAACGCACTTTCAAGTATCCCACTTGCACTAGAGTCAATAATCTAGATTACATAGTAATGATTCTAACACCCATGGAGTATTGGTGTTGATCATGTTTTGCTCGTGGAAGAGGCTTAGTCAACGGGTTTGCAACATTCAGATCCATATGTATCTTGCAAATCTCTATATCTCCCTCCTTGACTTGATCTCGGATGGAATTGAAGCGTCCTTGATGTGTTTGGTTCTTTTGTGAAATCTGGATTCCTTTGCCAAGGCAATTGCTCCAGTATTGTCACAAAAGATTTTCATTGGACCCGATGCACTAGGTATTACACCTAGATCGGATATGAACTCCTTCATCTAGACTCCTTCATTTGCTGCTTCCGAAGCAGCTATGTACTCCGCTTCACACGTAGATCCTGCCATGACGCTCTGCTTGGAACTGCACCAACTGATAGCTCCACCATTCAATATAGATACGTACTGGGTTTGTGACTTAGAGTCATCCTGATCAGTGTCAAAGCTTGCATTGACGTAACCATTTACGGCAAGTTCTTTGTCACCTCCATAAACGAGAAACATATCCTTAGTCCTTTTTAGGTATTTCAGGATGTTCTTGACCGTTGTTCAGTGATCCACTCCTGGATTACTTTGGTACCTCCCTGCTAAACTTATAGCAAGGCACACATCAGGTCTGGTACACAGCATTGCATACATGATAGAACCTATGGCTGAGGCATAGGGAATGCTTTCATTTTTCTCTCTATCTTCTGCAGTGGTCGGGCATTGAGTCTGACTCAACTTCACACCTTGTAATATAGACAAGAACCCTTTCTTTGACTGATCCATTTTGAACTTCTTCAAAACTTTATCAAGGTATGTGCTTTGTGAAAGTCCAATTAAGAGTCTTGATCTATCTCTATAGATCTTGATGCCCAATATATAAGCAGCTTCACCAAGGTATTTCATTGAAAAATTCTTATTCAAGTATCATTTTATGCTATCCAGAAATTTTGTATTATTTCCAATCAACAATATGTCATCCACATATAATATTAAAAATGCTATAGAGCTCCCACTCATTTTCTTGTAAATACAGGCTTCTCCAAAAGTCTGTATAAAACCATATGATTTGATCACACTATCAAAGCATATATTCCAACTCCGAGAGGCTTGCACCAGTCCATAAATAGATCGCTGGAGCTTCACTGGTATGCGTCGGTCCTAAACAAACAGTTTTTAACCCCTTTCCGCGACGGCATTTGAAACCATCGCCAAGTGAGTGTGGGCGATAGAGGGGGTCCTTCCCACACGACCCAAAAACTGTCGGGGATATGCCCTCCTGGCACACACGCTCGGCCAAATGAGGTCCTGTGCGACCGGCGAGCGCTCAAATACAGAAATACGTATAGTAGAGCTAAAAATACAATTATACAGCGAAATTGTTTCTGGTCGCAAGTACATCCCACATAGTCAGTCCCCGCTAAATGTTTCCGTTCGTATGTACATCCCACACAGTCGCTCCAAGGAAAACATTTCCGTTCACAGGTACATCACACACAATTTTTCCCGCTAAATCGTTTGCGTTATTGAATGTATCACACACGGTCCATAGAAGGAACTGTGTGGCAAAGGCTATCCATCACACACAGTTTTTATGTGGTAAACTTTTTTGCAAGGTGGCCTAACGCAAACAGTTTTTAAGAGAAAGTCGTGTGTGATTGTTCATTGATCCAGCACGGTTTATTCCTAGAAACTGTGTGCGTTTCCTGAGGTCATCGCCCACGGTATTTTTCAACAAATGTTTGCAATAGAAAAACCCAATTAGCAGGCTAATTACCCTATTATTAATAATCCATTTATTAATCTAATTGACATTCATATTAACCACATAATATATTTCATTTCCATATTAAGGAAGCATAATTTCATAATTGAAATACATCAGAGTACAACATGATATAGCTTCAGCACTTAGCTAGCCCATTACACAACTGCACCAGCACCAAGTTTCACATGCAACATGTAGAACCTTTCAAAATTAGCATCATAGATGGTATAAAGATAGATGCATCTCATCTGGAAAACTACTGAAGCGGAAGGCGAATATTGAGCCTTCATTCATGTTGAAGGTCTTTGCAACTTTACGCCAGTTTCTGTGGATGATTGACCGTCCGTCCTTCATCCTCTTCAGGAACACTTCAATATTGAACCGTGGGTATTGTATGAAAACCTTCCTCACCTCCTGACCATAGAGGTGGGTTGAGAGGTAATCATCAATGAACTGCTTTGGAAAGGCCTGAAAACAAGGATGTGCATAAATATCTTCTCTATATTGTAAATGGGGCGAAGGAATAAAAAAAGGCAAGGTATAATAGTTAGTACCATCTTGTAGTGAACTGATGTCTTCTTCATTGTGCCGACAAAGATCTTGTTGTTTTTTGTCGCTAATTTCTTTATCCTAACAATCTTTCTGAGTTTATTGATTTGATTGATATTCATGAACAACTCATTTCCCCATATGCAAAAAGGGTAGAATAGTGGGTCAAAATCTCTGACAGCAGGACCTACATGTGCAAGACCAAATTGTTTAAAACAAAAGTATTAGAATGGTTCCTGCAATTGCACAATAATATGCTATTAGACAACGGACTATGCACGTGCTAACCTCGATTGTAAACCTTATTGCTTCTCAATGTTTCCCTGCAACACATATAAGGTAGTTAGTCATCAGGTTAAGTATTTACTACAACCAAATTCAATTTATTCCTCACATGGTATACAATAACAAAATGCACACACAACTATTGAACATCGCATTGCAGAATTGAACCAAACAGTTAACTAAACACCACACCACAAATGAACCAAACGTTAACTGAGCACCACATTGCACAATGTATAACAAAACCAAGCATGCTTGACAACTTGGAAATATAGCAATTGTATTCGTTTCTCATGTATTTTGTAAAGATAAATTCGATTTATTTCTCACATGGAAGACAATACGAAATTGCAGCCTGAAGAATTGAACATCACATTTGCAGAAAATTGAACCAAACAGTTAACTGAAGACGACAACTAATTAACAAAACAGTAAATACGTGAGCACCACACTGCACGACATATAGAACATATACACTAGAGCAACAGATTGCATGGTAAAATTAGATAGCATAATTCACTAGAATTTGTGAAGGAAATGCAGGAGCAGCACACACAACGGGTAAACCGAGCATACTTAACCGGCGTAGCTAGCAAATGGCAAGGTGCTCCACCAAGATCTGGGGGTCGGCACAAATGGCAGCCATCACGACCTCACCGCGCCTGCGGCCGTGATTTGCTTCTCCGCTGCCAAATGCTCCTTGAGATCCTGGCTATACTACGTGCACCATGGCTTAGGGCCGCGCTTATTTGGTGGAGCGGTCGGTGATTTGGGTGCACGCTCGCGCCGACGGTCGAGGCATCTGGGATGTGGAAGGAGGAGGGGGATGGGGGTCGGGTGTGGATTACCTGCCTGGATAGACGAGGCCGAGCAGCGTGAAGGAGGATCGTCGACGAGGAGGCGGAGATGCAAGCAAGGAGTGAAGGTTTCAACTTGGAAAGCAAGGCAGAAACAAGGGAAATGTGGCTTTTCGTAAGGGGGCGGGGAGGTAGATATTTTCGCAGAAGCCGAAAATTTGGAATCACTTCAGCAAAGAAATTGGCGCGCGAAGTGTCATCAGACACGCTCCCTTATTCAGAACTGTGTATGACATGTGAACATCACAAACGATTTAGATAGCTTAACCCATGTGTGATGAGTTTGAACGTAAAAAATTTTGGTTCGAATTTCCCTGGTTATAGTGGTCATCCACGTCATTGCATAATTTGGGTACACAAAGGAGACTAACTTCTTAATCAAGCAAGTCCAACAATTAAACAGAGCTAGCTGGCCTAAACATTACTCTAACAGATTAAAGATCGGCATTCTTAATTAAACAAAACAAAGAGTACTACTACTGCTGGTGCTCGTCGATCTCCGCCGCCTCCATGTCCAGCTCGCGCCCGACGGTCTCCTGGGGAAGGGGCTCCATGGCATCCATCATACCATACTCGGCAAGCATCTCGCCATCCGTTTCTGCTGTCTCTTTGGAAAAGGCCGCCACGAGCTGTGCGTGGGCGGACGCGGTCTGGGCTTGGACGGGCTCCGTCGTCGCAAGGTATGCGGTGGAGGAACGGACGACTGCTCGAACGCTCTTGCCGATTGCCAGCTCTTCGGTCGTGGGTTGCGGACGTTGCCGGAGAAGCTTCGTTCAATTTGTGCGGTGACCGCTAGGAGCTGGGCATGGGCGGCCCCAACATGGTCATGGGCGGCCTCCATCGGGGCTAAGGCCGCCGCCGCGGAATGGACAGCTGATGTGCCACTCTCGCCGGTTGTTATCCCCAAGCCAGATGTTGTTGTCGCTACTTGAGAAGCAACAATGGCCGTTTGGTCTACCATGGCCACCCGGTCGCAGATTGCGGCCGCGCTCATGCACCTTGTTAGCACGCACATGGCGGTTGTGGCCGCGCTCTCGCCGGAGTGGGCCATCGAAGTTTCCCTCATGACGCGGGTCCATGTGCCCATCTTTCACCGGTGATGATTGAACAGTGAAATGATATTTGGGGAGCGAGCTAGTGTGCTTGAGACGTTGGTTGTGGACTATAGCCGACGCACCTTCTCGTGTAAGCCATAGGCGTACTATACACCAACAGTTCTCCATGATATTTTGTGCTGCATCTCACATGGTTGGTGATAATAAACTGTGTGCGATCTACTTGATTTTTCATCTTGATTTGAATTACATAATGGTGTCACAGCGGGAATGGACGGTGTTTGAATTGCTAGACCTTTTATCTGGAGTGAACATGCAACTATATGTGTGTCGTAAAAGAATTGGAATTATTTAGGGTTTGTTTGAACATTTTATACATTAAATTGGTTTTCTAGCCATTTCAGGTGCACAATTCAAAATTAAACTACATGCACATGCTCCATTGCACCAACATGGGTTGTAAAACCATATATGTGTCCATGGGTTTATGCTTATCTCCCATGCAAAAAATGGGGATTAAATTCGAACACCATGGCATCGTGCCTCTCCGGCAAATGTCGACGTACTTGCTTTTGTAATTCTAGTAAATCCAAAATTCGTCCAAAATTCATGAAACTTGGCATGCTATCATGGAGCGGCATCAACATGTCGTGGTAACATTTTTGTCCCATTTGGGGCAGGTTTGGGTATAAGCTTCTCATAAACCAGAGCTTCTCACACAACAAGTGTGATGATTTCGGTAGGGAACGTTTCACCTTTCTAGACAAAACGATATCCGTTCCCTCTTCTCGATTTCAATTTTTTCCTAGTGTCAACATAGAACAACAGGAGTGTTGTGTCAATTTTTGGGATTTTTCGGGGTTCGCTTGGACATTTTTACACATTAACTGAGTTTTCTGTGCATTAATCTGCATAATTCAAATTTGAACTATAGGCACATGCTCTAATGCATATAAATTAGTTGAAAATTCAAATCAGTGTCCTTGGTTGCCTGCTTAGGTCTCATGCAAGAAATGGGAATGAATGTCAAACACCCTGCCACCGTCACTCGGCCGCAAACATTGAGATACCTGGTTTTTAAATTCTAGTAAATGCAACATTCGTCTGAAATTCATGAAACTTGGCATGCTATCATGGAGCGGCATCAGCATGCCATGGTAAATTTTTTGTCCCATTTGGGGTAGGTTTGGGTATATGCTTCTCACAAACCAGAGCTTCTCACAACAAGCATGATGGTTTGGGTAGGGAACGTCCCACCTTTGGGGACAAAACGATATCCATTGCCTCTTATTGCTTCCAAAAATTTTCTCGTGTCAACATAGAACAACAGGAGTGTTGTGTCAATTTTTGTGATTCTTCGGGGTTCGTTTGGACATTTTTATGCATTAACTGAGTTTTCAATGCATTTATGTGCATAATTCAAATTTGAACTACATGCACATGCTCCAGTGCATATAAATTGGTTGAAAAATCAAATATGTGTCCTTAGGTGCATGCTTAGGTCCCATGCAAGAAATGGGAATGAATTTCAAACACCAGGGCACCGTTGATTGCCGGCAAAACATTGAGATGCTTGATTATTAAATTCTAGTAAATCCATAACTCGTCTGAAATTCATGAAACTTGGCATGCCATCATGGAGCGGCATCAACATGCTGTGGTAGAAATTGTGTCCCATTTGGGGCAGGTTTGGGTATATGCTTCTCATAAACCAGAGCTTCTCACAACAAGCATGATGGTTTGGATAGGGAACGTCCCACCTTTGGGGACGAAGCGATATCCATTGCCTCTTATTGCTTTCAAAAAATTCCTCGTGTCAACATAGAATAACAGGAGTGTTGTGTCAATTTTTGTGATTTTTCGGGGTTTGTTTGGACATTTTATGCATTAACTGAGTTTTCAATGCATTTATGTGCATAATTCAAATTTGAACTACATGCACATGCTCCAGTGCATATAAATTGGTTGAAAAATCAAATCAGTGTCCTTGGGTGCATGCTTAGGTCCCATGCAAGAAATGGGAATGAATTTCAAACACCAGGGCACCGTTGATTACCGGCAAAACATTGAGATGCATGGTTTTTAAATTCTAGTAAATCCAAAAATCATCTGAAATTCATGAAACTTGGCATGCTTTCATGGAGCGGCATCAACATGCCGTCGTAAAAATTTTGTCCCGTTTGGGGCAGGTTTGGGTATATGCTTCTCACAAACCTGAGCTTCTCACAACAAGCATGATGGTTTTGGTAGGGAACGTCTCACCTTTGGGGACGAAACGATATCCATTGCCTCTTATTGCTTCCAAAAATTTTCTCGTGTCAACATAGAACAACAGGAGTGTTGTGTGTCAATTTTTGTGATTTTTCGGGGTTCATTTGGACATTTTATGCATTAACTGAGTTTTCAATGCATTTATGTGCATAATTCAAATTTGAAATACATGCACATGCTCCAGTGCATATAAATTGGTTGAAAAAACAAATATGTGTCCTTGGGTGCATGCTTAGGTCCTATGCAAGAAATGGGGATGAATTTCAAACACCAGGGCACCCCTGATTGCCGGCAAAACATTGAGATGCCTGGTTTTGAAATTCAAGTAAATCCAAAACTCATTTGAAATTCATGAAACTTGGCATGATATCATGGAATGGTACCCGACATGATGTGGTATTTTTCGTGTCCATTTTGAGGAAAGGCGCACTCGAATAATGACAGCCAACAAAGGCATTTTGTAAAATAGCTGCCACTTTAATATCTCAAACGTTTGTATAATACAAACCATGTGCATTCTGTTAACCATTCACGTGACACCACGTGTCTTGGTTTTAATGGTTGTAGGAGGTGTCGTGCAGACAGCTGCTTGACCTTGACTGAACGGGAGGCGTGCGAGCGCAGTCCGGTGCGCAGGCTAACCGAGAGGAGTGCAAGTTGTCCTTGAATGTGCAGGCTCGCCAGGAAGCGTGCGAGTTGTACGCTACACAGGCTCACTGGGAAGCGAGCCCTTTAACTTCCATTGCCGCCCGTGTCGGTGTCAAAACCGGCGGATCTCGGGTAGGGGGTCCCGAACTGTGCATCAAGGCCGGATGGTAACAGGAGACAGGGACACGATGTTTTTTACCCAGGTTCGGGCCCTCTCGATGGAGGTAATACCCTACTCCTGCTTGATTAATATTGATGATATGGGTAGTATAAGAGTAGATCTACCACGAGATCAAGGAGGCTAAACCCTAGAAGCTAGCCTATGGTATGATTGTTGTATGATGATGTTGATCTATCGACTAGCCTGGCCTCGGTTTATATAATGCACCGGAGGCCTAGGATAACAAGAGTCCTAGCCGAATACGCCGGTGGGGAGAATTCCTTGTCTTGATCGCCAAGTCTTGTGAAATCTTCCTTGTATGTGGTAGCCGTCCGAACTGGCCCATGAGTATACGGCCACGGGGGTCCTCGGCCCAATCTAATAGATCGAGAGACGACGTGGTGAGTACCCCCTAGTCCAGGACACCGTCAGTAGCCCCCTGAACCGGTCTTCAAGTTAGGGACGCTCCTCGATTCTTCCAAACTGTTCTTCATCTTCGGTTGCCGGTCTTGAAAACTGGTTCAACAAATCTTCTTTATCTTCGATCTTGAGGATCGCCGAAATGCATTCGACGAGTTTACACGTCGGGCATCCGAGGAGCCCCTTTAAGTTTCCGGCCTTTATCAATGCCTTGTTTATTTTTATGCCACACCTCGGGTTTGAAGTTGTTCCCGGGAGGCAGGATCCTCTTGCGTCCGAGCTCTAACGCCGGACTGCATTCGAGGTATCTTTTGCGGCCGAGCGACAATGCCGGACCATTTCCGAGCTCCAACGCTAGAATGTATCCGAGCTCCAACGCCGGACTATGTCCAAGCTCCAACGCCGGACAGTGTCCCAGCTCCAACGCCGGACTATATCCGAGGTGTTATATCACCTTGGTTCAAAAAAGTTGAAGGAGTTTAGCCGAGCTTAAAGCCGGAAATGCCCTCTATGGAGCCAGCCACTAGCGCCCGAGCTTTATGCCGGACTGCTTCCGAGGTGGTGCACCACCCCGACTGTGGGCCGATTTTTTGTCAATATTTTTTATTATTGCAATTTATTCTCTGCCGAGATATATAGCCAGTAGCCCTAAAGGTGTGTATTGGTCTAAAACCCGAGATGCACCTGAAGGATGACGTAAGACCGCTGATCCCAGTAGCCGCTGAGACTCAGGTTGATTTGCAAAATCGGCCTGAGGATCAAGTCCAAGCTCGGCAGAATACATCGGGACACTAAAAGCGGCGTGCTCAGTCCTTGAGACTCAGGTTGGATGCGGCCGACCAACCTGAGGATCAAATCTCCTCGGAAACTATATTGCACATAAAATTTTCTGCATTGGACAAGCAATGCAGTAGCCCCCGAGACACTGGTCGGGTGGCAACACCAGATCAGGGGATCAATGTGCCCCTTTAATATTTGTAAATAATAAGCCCGAAGCCCAGTAGCCCCCGAGCCTTAATGCGGGCACGGGTGGCCGAATTAAGGATCAATATCCATAGTAAAATCACAAATTATGTGTAATGACTCTATGTATCCAAGTACTTTACGTCATTAATGCTCGGATCCGCATTGTACAAAACTTTGTTGACCGACCATCGGCTACCACCCCCTTGGCCAGTAGCCGAGGAGTGTTTGTCCTACTTTATAAAGCCTTTATGAGGGCAAAGATTTACGACAAACAAGGCAATCTGGCCACATGGTTTTATAAACAAAGGTACGCAGAGAGATATGTTATATTACTGTTTAAAAGAAGAAATGTATTCCAAAGAAAATAGTCCCGCTATCGGTTCCTTTCTTTGGGTTGTCATGCTAAGCATGATCATGAAACCTCAGCTTGAATGTAAGAGCAAAATATCGAGGATTTAGTTTGGGAGGCCAGTTAATAGCCCCCGGTAGTGTTCGGCGACAGTCGAGGTCAAGCCGTAAACACTTCGGCCAATGTTATGAATGGCCCATCATAGTCATCGGATCGCTGACCAGTTTACGCTTATTGTGACAGTCAGTTTTCGGCTTTCTCCACTAAGGTGCTTAACCATGTGAGCTGGAAGCACAATCGTAGTGGTTCTCCCTTTGCACGCCTAGCCGAACAAAACGGAACGTAGGAAGCAAGTGCAGGAGCCGGGCAACCCAACTATTGACCGAAGACACAATTCGAAACCGATGCATATATAGCAATATCTGAGAATGTTTTTGCCAAATCCCTAAAGGTGTCCGGCGTTGCACTGCAAGACTAATGCTGGAAAAGCACAAATAGTTTAAAAGTGCCAAAAAGCTTGGAAAACCAAGAAACGTCAGTAAAAACATGATGTCCGAACAATATCAAGTGTTCGGTGCCAATCCGAAAATTGGTTTTTAGAAAGAAAAAAAGAGTGCTTCTGTCGTGCTTTAACATTACACATCTGATCTCAAGACTTCAAGTGGGTCAGCCTACGGCTGGCTATTGACCACACACTCACGTCGAAAAAGGAGCGAGAGAAAAAGACTTTCCAACGACCAAGAAGAAAACACATTTACTATAAAATAGCTCATATAAGTTTAAGAGCCCCCAAGTGACTTGGGTGAAAGAATGATTTCATGTACTGAAGTACTTATATCATATCTATGTTCAACCGAACTTTAAACGCGTCTTAACCGACCGTAAGCTTCTCCCTCTTCGGTAAAGGACCGAAAAGTGTTATGTACTCCATCGGTCGAGAATATCGACGGTGTTTCCAATAACCAGGCAATCAGGCCATAAGGCTGTAACAGACAAAGCGTGCTCAGGGAACTTATGCTATATTACCGTGAAGTGTAAGAAGCATCTTCGAAGAAAATAGTACCCCCACCGATACCTTTCTTCGGTGCTCATTGTTATTACGAGACTTGTGCAATAGATTTTTTGTACTCATGAGTTCCGTTGTGTGCCGACCATCATTGAGTAACTATAAGAGCGCTAGCTTTCGGCTTCACCCAGTCTGAGGTCCGGCTCGGGCGACCCGATCGTGACAATCGCAGAGGTGCTCCCTTTACTCCCTAGCCGAACAATCGGGAACGTAGGGGTAAACACAGGAGCGAGGCAACCCAGCTTGCAAATCGCTTAAGTCAATGTGGTGCATATTGTGGCATAGTACACGAACAAGGAACGAAGCCGTACAAGTATAATCATATGCAAGTGGAAAAGCTTCATGAAGGAAGCCCCCGAATGAATTGGGTATTTGAATTTATGTGTCACAAACAAAGTTTGGACAAGAAAAAAAATTTACAAGCAACTTTTTTCCAAAAAAGTATAGTGCTTGGTCGAACCGAACACAAGTTAGAAATTAAAACTTTGAGCATGAAAGCGACTTAGCTGGTTAATGTGTTCGGTATTGATGACGCGGTCCGAGCTTGATGCGGGGCAAGGTTCCATCCCCCAAGATGGTCCTGAGGTGGCGGAGCGGAAAGCTCGACACGCCGAAGTGGTGACATAGCACGGTCAATGCAGACCGGCAGAGTGACGCCGAAGTCCCCGGATCATTTTCCTGTGCACAAAAAATAGTGCAAACCAGAGATAGTAGTAATAATGATAATTTAAAAAAATCATTGCATAATAAATAATTTATGCAAAGCGAGTAATAAAAGAAATATGGCCTGGCGCCGAAGTCAATGTCGATGCAGGGCGTCGGCGTGATGCGGTAAAGGCGTGGCAAAGCCTGAATTTGCAGGTCGGTCCGAGCTCCGGATGCGGCGTTCGCCGGACTATGTACGGAAATTGACCGAACCACCATGCGACTATCGTGAATGCGGCTACCATTTGATAGACCTGTGTACAAATGATGGACAAACCAGAGTAATAATTCCTTGGGAAAAATGAACCCAAACAAGCAAAAAATATTAGGGATTGATAGCACCTGGTTTATTTGTTGTAGCAATCCGAAGAAAGGTGATTCCCAAAATTGGGACTCGATCCGCACACCCATTTCCTGATGGGCGATAAAATGATGGCATGGCAATGCTGATAAAGGTTGGCTCGCCGAGGCAAAGCCCTCGGCCCAGCTAACGTGACGGAGCTGGTCGGCTAGCGACGCCGGAGTGTCCGGAGTAGGTTGATGAAGAGATGGCGAAGCCCCCGGTCCAGCCGAGATGTCGAAGCCCCGATGTCAGCCGATGAGTCGAAGTAGGTCGGTGTGATGGACACCAGCTTGAAGAAGCGATAGTGCGGCCCTATCGATGCAGGTCGTGACGTGGTCGATGTCGGCTTGATGAAGCAACCGTGCGGCGATGCCGGTATGCCCGCTCCGTGTAATCCGTGGGGCGGCGATGTTGGTGATGATTTATCCTTCGCGATGCCGGACTCTTGTTCGGCTTGCCGAGATGATGATCCGAAGAAGTTGAGCTCGGCTCAACAAAGTGACGCCGTGTCTTAGCGCAGGTCAGCAGCCGTGGAGTAATATTGCCGGACTGGTTTGACGCCAGCATGATGTAGAAGATCATGTTCAAAAGATCTTAAAGTTAGTGGGATGTGTTCGGAAACAAAACACAATACCCCATACAAAACTTCCTTCAAAAGGGATGTCCGAAATCCCGTTCATAGAAAAGATGAAATCGGGTCGGATTCGTTTTCGCGCAGAAAACAGATCCGAAAAGTGATGCACTAATCGGAAGGTTCCCGGAGTTTGGACGGTCGGATCGAGCTGAAATTTTGAGAGGTGGTAGATACAAGAATTCCGCAGCCGATCAACGGTTGGATCTTCCAAAGGACGTCGAGCTAGAAGCTGGACACCACGCCCTAAACTCATCCAAATTCCCGTCCAGATTTGATAGGGCTCCGATATATCGTGGATTGCCAGAGATTCCTCCATCGGAACACGACGGAATTTTTCAGGGTTGTTGTAGACTCAATTCCGCACAATTCCACCAAAGCGGTCGTCGAAGCGATGCTCGAGGAGGTGGTGGTGGCAGATACGAGTTCGCTGTCCAGAAAAACAGCACGGTCGCTCGAGGGCAATGTTGACGTTGAGCCCCCGAGCTCCATAGATGATTCCTCCGTGATCTTGACAGAGATCGGAGTTGATGTTTGATGAAGGCCCTCGTCCGGACATGGTGATCCGAACACGGGGCGCAATTCTTGGTCGAACCAAGGTGACCAGTCAAGTTGGTGATGAAGATGCCGAAGTCGCAGTTGATCTGCAGGCGAGCCATCGATCTTTTTGTCGATCACACAGCGGAACTCTCAATGAAAGCACCAATGTCAGTGTCAAAACCGGCGGATCTTGGGTAGGGGGTCCCGAACTGTGCGTCAAGGCCGGATGGTAACAGGAGACAGGGACACGATGTTTTTTTACCCAGGTTCGGGCCCTCTCGATGGAGGTAATACCCTACTCCTGCTTGATTAATATTGATGATATGGGTAGTACAAGAGTAGATCTACCACGAGATCAAGGAGGCTAAACCCTAGAAGCTAGCCTATGGTATGATTGTTGTATGATGATGTTGATCTATCGACTAGCCTGGCCTCGGTTTATATAATGCACCAGAGGCCTAGGATAACAAGAGTCCTAGCCGAATACGCCGGTGGGGAGAAGTCCTTGTCTTGATCGCCAAGTCTTGTGGAATCTTCCTTGTATGCGGTAGCCGTCCGAACTGGCCCATGAGTATACGGCCATGGGGGTCCTTGGCCCAATCTAATAGATCAGGAGACGACGTGGTGAGTACCCCCTAGTCCAGGACACCGTCAGCCCGCCTTCCTCTCCGTGCGTGCGTCCCCCTCAACAGCATGGGACACCGTCGTCGAATGCGACCTCTCAACGCCGCCAGCTGCCGTCCTCCCACCCCCCCCCCCCCCCCCCCGGGACAACATGATGCAAAGTGAGAGCAGGATTTGTGCATCTCTTCAATGCTAACGGTTCTTTTGGATGACCCGTGTGCAACCACTTACAAACAATTTGGTGTGATTTGCATCTGTTATATTGGGTATGCTACCATTTGTCAAACTAGAAAGATTGACATTTGTTGATCTAGTAACATTGCCATTTGTCAACCTTGTAACACTGCGATTTGTCAAAATATGAAGCTAAAAATCACTAGCAGTATCTAATTTTTGCAACTAAAATTCAGTAATTAAGCATAGATTTCATTCATATATTGAGCATTCATTCTTAATTTGTACAAACAGTTCAACTCGCCAGCTGAACCGACTAAACTTTTCCCCAATTGTTGCCAACCGCGTACTGAAATAGCTAGTTCAACTATATATACTAGCAAATTTTAAGTATGTTGGACAGTTCCACCACATGTATAGTAAGATGAACTGAACAAAATAGCCCCTAAATACTACTACGGAGGGGCTTTGTACTACTTCCAGCTGCCTCTCCTCTGCCGAGCGCGCTCAGTAAGATGCGGAGGAGGAGCCTACCGACGAGCTGGGCAACCGCAATACGGTGCCTGTCGCTGTTGCAGCTTCAGCGACGCTCACCTCGAACGCCCTCTGCCACTCCAGACGACCCCTCTCGAAGCGGTGGTTCTCCCCGTAGATCTCCTGATTCCTCGCCTCTAAGGCAGCATGTGCCACGACCACGACGGCGGTAAGGCTCTTTGTGTGCTCGACGAGGTGCTCCTCCTCCTCCCGCAGGAACTCGGTGTAGCGCGCAAGGTCGCTGATGCACGTGCGGGCATCCACCTTCGCCTCCCGCCCTCGGGCGGCGGTGGCGGAGCGGGTAATGACCCCGGCGGTCGACGGAGGGCTGGCAGCCATGGCGGCCGACAACGGGGTGGCGGCCATGACCACCACCTCCCGCCTTTGGGCCGCGGTGGTGGAGCGGGTAATGGCCACGGTGGCCGGCGGTGGGGTGGTGGCCACGATGGCCACCTCCCGCCTTTGGGCCGCGGCGGCGGAGCGGCGATGGCCCTGGCTTTCAACAGTAGTGTGGCAGCAATGGCGGCCGGCAACAGCTACCGACGGGCACCGGCGGCGGAGTGTGTGGTGGGTGTTCCGCGCACACCCAACAGGGACGCCACGCGCACTACCCTACGTCGGGGACTGCGCCGCCGCCGCGGTGTAGCCTCCAAGTTGCAACTGTCCTCTGATGACGGCGGAGTGGCTGAGCAATGACGACGGACTGGTGCCATTGGCGATTGTGGGAGAAGCAGACGAGATAAGCTACAGGAAGGGAGCGGAAAATGCGATGCAAGAGTCGCCGGCCGTGAGGGTCTTTATAGCAGGCCGGTAAGCATTGGGATACTGGGGGATTTCACCGAGTCGGGCGGGAAGCTTGCGCGGGAACCTGCGAGGTTGCACGGGAACGGGCTCACCGACAATTCATTGGCGCCACAGTTTAGCCAAAAGAACGCCCCCGCGCGCTGCGCAAGCTTGCGCTGTAAGCCATCTGCGGTAGCGGGCTGACAAGACGTGCGAGAGGAGGATGAAAGGCCACGTACACATGCGGTTAATAAAAAAACGTTTGCGATTTAATTACCTACTATATCCCCGTCCTGGTTTATAAGTATGATTTAACTAATAAAATATGAATGCATGTCGCCAAAGATTATATAGTTGGATTCATATTTGAACATAGTTTCCAATTAAATAATTTTTATAACATGCACTAACATTTTGTTATTTAAATTTGAGGGCAAAGTATGGCACAGAATATAAAGGGGACTATAGACTAGACGAAGGTGGTAGCACACGGCCGCTCTCTACGCAGCGACGCAACTGTCGGACGGCTTGTAGGCGACCATTCCCTGCGTGTTCAACTGCTCTATGCGTGTGGTTTCTTGCGGTTCAGGCAGCCGCAGCACGCTCTGCTCGCGTCGAGCCACGCGCACTCTGCTCTCCGTCCCTCCAGGTGCTCTGACCTTGTCCCTCCATGCGCGCTGCCAGTGTTTGGGGCCGGCGCACGATCACGCACGTTCATGTGCATGCGGTTGTGCTAGGCGCGACGCGACAATGCAGTTACCCGCTGCAAAAACTGCCATGCGGATGCACCGAAAATCCACGCCGCCCGGCCCTTTTATTATTGCGGCCATTTACCTTCATCTCTCATCTCACACGACACAATAAGCACACTCACGAGGACACATACAGAGAGGACATCCAGCGGTTCCAATGGTGCTTCCCATGGCTCCAATGGCGCTCCCAGCAGCCGACAACGACAACGGCGGGTAGTTCACCACACAACACGTCATGGACACCCACATGAGGGGGAAGGCTCTCTTGGTGGTGTACACGAACGATCCGATCTCGGTAGAGAGCTCCATCCAAACTATGGAGAAGTTCCTTGCCGAGGACAAGTACCAAGTGGTCGGCTTCGACCTCGAGTACACCATGGGTCATGCCGGGCATGATCAAAAGGTTGTCGTCGCCCAGTTGTGCGTGCGACATGACGTCCTCGTCTATCACTACCACCTGGCCACAACGTCTTGCGAGCGTTTCTCCAGGTTTATCAACAGCTCCGACTACAGTTTCGCTGGGATGGACACCACCAACGATCTAAAAGTGCTCAAGGTTTCGTGCTTGAAATGCCCGAATCTTGTCAACATCCAAAGCCACTACAAGGTCTGGGAAGCGACAAAAACAAACTGAAGTCCCTGGTTGACCTTGCCTCGGCCATCATCAATCCCTACTACATGAAGATGAAGAATGAGAGCAATAAGGATAGGAACGCCTAGCACAGTGTGTGGCATAAGAGAATGGATGAACAACATGTCAAGTACGTGGTCATGGACGCGTACACAAGCTACGAGATGTATAGGTGGATCGTTGACATTAGGAACTATCTTCTTCCTGACCCAGACGAGGGATCGAGCCACATAGCAGTGGCGGGAGAGTCACAAGAAGTATATTACTAGACGATCATTTCTCCTACTTTAGAATGCACACAATTGTTTATTGAGGTGTGTGCGAATGATCTGTATAGTCACTTATGTAATTGGATGTTTACTTCAGTTATATATATATACACATACATGTTATTCTACTGTAGACAGAGAAAATCACACGGCTTATTGCCAGCAATCGTCTGTGTTACTATTGATCTTCGCACAAATTTCTGATTACGGACCTGTTTGCCGCGTATCACACACATCTTGTTCAGTTGAACCGTTTCCATTGTGTTGCCTAATCACACACAGTTCATCCTAGTGAACCGTATGCTATATATCGCACACGCCTTCATCTGGCTGCCTGTTTCTTTTGTTCCTCCTCATCCCAAACAGTTAATTAAACTGAACCGTATGCCCTGCATCGCACACGCAACTAAAATCTGAATCGTGTTTGATGCATCCGTCATTGCAAATGTTTTGCACCTTTTTTGACGGGTTTTTTACATCCCCGTTTGTGATTATGGCATCACACACAGTTTCATCGAAGGGTCTCTGATCGTAGTGTCGCGTTTGGACCATCCTGCAGTAGTGCTTGCAAACTTTGTTAGCACCTTTAGAATTGACAAAACCTTCTGGTTGCATGATATACAACTCTTCTTTAATAAATCCATTAAGGAATGTAGTTTTGACATCTATTTGTCAAATTTCATAATCATAAAATGTGGCAATTGCTAACATGATTCGGGCAGACTTAAGCATCGCTACGGGTGAGAAAGTCTCATTGTAGTCAACTCCTTGAACTTGTTGAAAACCTTTCGCAACAAGTCGAGTTTTGTAGACAGTAACATTACCGTCAGCGTCGTTCTTCTTCTTGAAGATCCATTTATTCTCTATGGCTTGCCGATCATCGGGCAAGTCAACCGAAGTCCACACTTTGTTCTCATACATGGATCTCGTCTTAGATTTCATGGCCTCAAGCCATTTCGCGGAATCTGGGCTCATCATCTCTTCCTCATAGTTCGTAGGTTCGTCATGGTCAAGTAACATGACTTCCAGAACAGGATTATCATACCACTCTGGTGCGGACCGTAGTTTGGTTGACCTACGAGGTTCGGTAGTAACTTGATCTGAAGTTTCATGATCATCATCATTAACTTCCTCACAATTGGTGTAGGAATCACTGGAACTGATTTCTGTGATGAACTACTTTCCAATTTAGGAGAAGGTACAATTACCTCATTAAGTTCTACTTTCCTCCCACTCACTTCTTTCGAGAGAAAATCCTTCTCTTGAAAGGATCCATTCTTAGCAACGAATATCTTGCCTTCGGATCTATGATAGAAGGTGTACCCAACAGTTTCCTTTTGGTATCCTATGAAGACACATTTCTCCAATTTGGGTTCGAGCTTATCTGTAGGATCGAAAGTATGTCTAGAGGGGGGTGATTCGACTACTTGAACAAATAAAAATCTAGCCTTTTCCCACTTTTAGTTCTTGGCAGATTTTAGCAACTTTGGACAAGTCAAGCAATCTTAGTACAATTCAAGCAAGCATGCAAAGAGTATATGAGCAGCGGAAAGTAAAGCATGCAACTTGCAAGAATGTAAAGGGAAGGGTTTGGAGGATTCAAACGCAATTGGAGACACGGATGTTTTTGTCGTGGTTCCGATAGGTGGTGCTATCGTACATCCACGTTGATGGAGACTTCAACCCACGAAGGGTAACGGTTGCGCGAGTCCACGGAGGGCTCCACCCACGAAGGGTCCACGAAGAAGCAACATTGTCTATCCCACCATGGCCATCGCCCACGAAGGACTTGCCTCACTAGCGGTAGATCTTCACGAAGTAGGCGATCTCCTTGCCCTTACAAACTCCTTGGTTCAACTCCACAATCTTGTCGGAGGCTCCCAAGTGACACCTAGCCAATCTAGGAGACACCACTGATGTCTACTACACAACCTTCTTGTAGACGTTGTTGGGCCTCCAAGTGCAGAGGTTTGTAGGACAGTAACAAATTTCCCTCAAGTGGATGACCTAAGGTTTATCAATCCGTAGGAGGCGTAGGATGAAGATGGTCTCTCTCGAGCAACCCTGCAACCAAATAACAAAGAGTCTCTTGTGTCCCCAACACACCCAATACAATGGTAAATTGTATAGGTGCACTAGTTCGGCGAAGAGATGGTGATACAAGTGGTATATGGATGGTAGATAAAGGTATTTGTAATCTGAAAATATAAAAACAGCAAGGTAACTAATGGTAAAAGTGAGCATAAACGGTATTGCAATGATAGGAAACAAGGCCTAGGGTTCATACTTTCACTAGTGCAAGTCCTCTCAACAATAATATCATAATTTGATCACATAACTGTTGGGGAACGTTGCAGAAAAACAAAAAATTTCCTACGGTTTCACCAAGATCTATCTATGAGTTCATCTAGCAACGAGTGATTAGATGCATCTACATACCTTTGTAGATCGCGTGCGGAAGCGTTCAAAGAACGGTGATGATGTAGTCGAACACGACGTGATCCAAATCACCGATGACCAAGCGCCGAACGGACGGCACCTCCACGTTCAACACACGTACGGGACGGGAGACGTCTCCTCCTTCTTGATCCAGCAAGGGGGAAGGAGAGGTTGATGAAGATCCAGCAGCACGACGGCGTGGTGGTAGATGCAGGGCGTCACAGTAGCAGGGCTTCGCCTATACTACGAGAGAGAGACGTAACGGGGAGAGAGGGAGGCGCCAGGGGCTGGTGTGTCAAGTCCCTCCTCTCCCCCACTATATATAGGAGGGCCAAGGGGGGTGGTGCGCCAGCCTAGGACATCCAATCTCCTAGGTGCGGCAGCCAAGGGGAGGTTTCCCTCCCCCGCAAGGCACCTAGAGGTGCCTTCCACCATTGGGACTCTTCCCTCAAGTGGAACCCTAGGCGCATGGGCTTTTGGGGCTGGTGCCCTTGGCCCATCTAGGCCAAGGCGCACCCCCTACAGCCCATGTGGCCCCCCGGGACAGGTGGCCCCACCCGGTGGGCCCCCGGGACCCCTCCGGTGGTCCCGGTACAATACCGATAACCCCGAAACTTGTCCCGATGGCCGAAACAGCACTTCCTATATATAATTCTTTACCTCCGGACCATTCCGGAACTCCTCATGACGTCCGGGATCTCATCCGGGACTCCGAACAACATTCGGGTTACTGCATATACATATCTTCACAACCCTAGCGTCACCGAACCTTAAGTGTGTAGACCCTACGGGTTCGGGAGACAAGCAGACATGACCGAGACGACTCTCCGGTCAATAACCAACAGCGGGATCTGGATACCCATGTTGGCTCCCACATGCTCCACGATGATCTCATCGGATGAACCACGATGTCAAGGATTTAAGCAACCCCATATGCAATTCCCTTTGTCAATCGGTATGTTACTTGCCCGAGATTCGATCGTCTGTATCCCAATACCTTGTTCAATCTCGTTACTGGCAAGTCACTTTACTCGTACCGTAATGCATGATCCCGTGACCAGACACTTGGTCACTTTGAGCTCATTATGATGATGCATTACCGAGTGGGCCCAGTGATACCTCTCCGTCATATGGAGTGACAAATCCCAGTCTCGATCCGTGTCAACCCAACAGACACTTTCGGAGATACCTGTAGTGCACCTTTATAGTCACCCAGTTACGTTGTGACGTTTGGTACACCCAAAGCACTCCTACGGTATCCGGGAGTTACACGATCTCATGGTCAAAGGAAAAGATACTTGACATTGGAAAAGCTCTAGCAAACGAACTACACGATCTTTGTGCTATGCTTAGGATTGGGTCTTGTCCATCACATCATTCTCCTAATGATGTGATCCCGTTATCAATGACATCCAATGTCCATAGCCAGGAAACCATGACTATCTGTTGATCAACGAGCTAGTCAACTAGAGGCTTACTAGGGACATATTATGGTCTATGTATACACACGTGTATTACGATTTCCGGATAATACAGTTATAGCATGAATAAAGACAATTATCATGAACAAAGAAATATAATAATAATGCTTTTATTATTGCCTCTAGGGCATATTTCCAACAGTCTCCCACTTGCACTAGAGTCAATAATCTAGTTACATTGTGATGAATCGAACACCCATGGAATTCTGGTGTTGATCATGTTTTGCCCTAGGGAGAGGTTTAGTCAACGGATCTGCTACATTCAGGTCTGTATGTACTTTACAAATCTATGTCTCCATTTTGAACATTTTCACGAATGGAGTTGAAGCGACGCTTGATGTGCCTTGTCTTCTGCTGAAACCTGGGCTCCTTGGCAAGTGCAATAGCTCCAGTGTTGTCACAAAAGAGTTTGATTGGCCCCGACGCATTGGGTATGACTCCTAGGTCGGTGATGAACTCCTTCACCCATATTGCTTCATGTGCTGCCTCCGAGGCTGCCATGTACTCCGCTTCACATGTAGATCCCGCCACGACGCTCTGCTTGCAGCTGCACCAGCTCACTGCTCCTCCATTCAACATATACACGTATCCGGTTTGTGACTTAGAGTCATCCAGATCTGTATCGAAGCTAGCGTCGACGTAACCCTTTACGACGAGCTCTTCGTCACCTCCATAAACGAGAAACATGTCCTTTGTCCTTTTCAGGTACTTCAAGATATTCTTGACCGCTGTCTAGTGTTCCTTGCCGGGATTACTTTGGTACCTTCCTACCAAACTTACGGCAAGGTTTACATCAGGTCTGGTACACAGCATGGCATACATAATAGATCCTATGGCTGAAGCATAGGGGATGACACTCATCTCTTCTTTATCTTTTGCCGTGGTCGGGCATTGAGCCGAGCTCAATCTCACACCTTGAAAAACAGGCAAGAACCCTTTCTTGGACTGATCCATTTTGAACTTCTTCAAAATCTTATCAAGGTATGTGCTTTGTGAAAGACCTATGAGGCGTCTTGATCTATCTCTATAGATCTTGATGCCTAATATATAAGCAGCTTCTCCAAGGTCCTTCATTGAAAAACTTTTATTTAAGTAGGCCTTGATGTTGTCCAAGAGTTCTATATCACTTCCCATCATAAGTATGTCATCTACATATAGTATGAGAAATGCTACAGAGCTCCCACTCACTTTCTTGTAAACGCAGGCTTCTCCATAAGTCTGCGTAAACCCAAACGCTTTGATCATCTCATCAAAGCGAATGTTCCAACTCCGAGATGCTTGCACCAGCCCATAAATCGAGCGTTGGAGCTTGCACACCTTGTCAGCATTCTTAGGATCGACAAAACCTTCCGGCTGCATCATATACAACTCTTCCTTAAGGAAACCATTAAGGAATGCCGTTTTGACGTCCATTTTCCATATCTCATAATCATAGAATGCGGCAATTGCTAACATGATTCGGACGGACTTTAGCTTCGCTACCGGTGAGAAAGTCTCATCGTAGTCAATTCCTTGAACTTGTCGATAACCCTTAGCGACAAGCCGAGCTTTATAGATGGTCACATTACCATCTGTGTCTGTCTTCTTCTTGAAGATCCATTTATTTTCTATGGCTCGCCGTTCAACGGGCAAGTCAGTCAAAGTCCATACTTCGTTTTCATACATGGATCCTATCTCGGATTTCATGGCTTCTAGCCATTTGTCGGAATCCGGGCCCGCCATCGCTTCTTCATAGTTCGAAGGTTCACCGTTGTCTAACAACATGATTTCCAAGACAGGGTTGCCGTACCACTCTGGTGCGGAACGTGTCCTTGTGGACCTTCGAATTTCAGTAGGAGCTTGATCAGAAGTATCTTGATCATCATCAATAACTTCCTCTCTAGTCGGTGCAGGCGCCTCAGGAACATTTTCTTGAGTTGCGCCATTTTCCGGTTCAAGAGGTAATACTTCATCAAGTTCTACTTTCCTCCCACTTACTTCTTTTGAGAGAAACTCTTTCTCTAGAAAGGATCCATTCTTGGCAACAAAGATCTTGCCTTCGGATCTGAGGTAGAAGATATACCCAATGGTTTCTTTAGGGTATCCTATGAAGACGCATTTTTCTGATTTGGGTTCGAGCTTTTCAGGTTGAAGTTTCCTGACATAAGCATCGCATCCCCAAACTTTTAGAAACGACAGCTTAGGTTTCTTCCCAAACCATAATTCAAACGGTGTCGTCTCAACGGATTTCGACGGTGCCCTATTTAAAGTGAATGCGGCAGTCTCTAAAGCATAGCCCCAAAAAGATAGTGGTAAATCGGCAAGAGACATCATAGATCGCACCATATCTAATAGAGTGCGATTACGACGTTCGGACACACCATTACACTGAGGTGTTCCAGGCGGCGTGAGTTGTGAAACTATTCCACATTTTTCTTAAGTGTGTGCCAAATTCGTGACTCAAGTATTCTCCTCCACGATCTGATCGTAGAAACTTGATTTTCCTGTCACGTTGATTCTCAACTTCACTCTGAAATTCCTTGAACTTTTCAAAGGTTTCAGACTTGTGTTTCATTAAGTAGACATACCCATATCTACTTAAGTCATCAGTGAGGGTGAGAACATAACGATAGCCACCGCGAGCCTCAACACTCATTGGACAGCACACATCAGTATGTATGATTTCCAATAAGTTGGTTGCTCGCTCCATTGTTCCTGAGAACGGAGTCTTGGTCATTTTACCCATGAGGCATGATTCGCACGTGTCAAATGATTCATAATCAAGAGACTCTAAAAGTCCATCTGCATGGAGCTTCTTCATGCGTTTGACACCTATGTGACCAAGGCGGCAGTGCCACAAGTATGTGGGACTATCGTTATCAACTTTACATCTTTTGGTATTCACACTATGAATATGTGTAATATTACGTTTGAGATTCATTAAGAATAAACCATTGACCATCGGAGCATGACCATAAAACATATCTCTCATATAAATAGAACAACCATTATTCTCAGATTTAAATGAGTAGCCATCTCGCATTAAACGAGATCCTGATACAATGTTCATGCTCAAACTTGGCACTAAATAACAATTGTTGAGGTTTATAACTAATCCCGTAGGTAAATGTAGAGGTAGCGTGCCGACGGCGATCACATCGACCTTGGAACCATTCCCGACGCGCATCATCACCTCGTCCTTCGCCAGTCTCTGTTTATTCTGCAGCTCCTGCTGTGAGTTACAAATATGAGCAACGGCACCGGTATCAAATACCCAGGAGTTACTATGAGTACTGGTAAGGTACACATCAATTACATGTATATCACATATACCTTTTGTTTTGCCGGCCTTCTTGTCCGCTAAGTATTTGGGGCAGTTCCGCTTCCAGTGACCCTTCCCTTTGCAATAAAAGCACTCCGTCTCAGGCTTGGGTCCATACTTTGACTTCTTCTTCCCAGCAGCTTGCTTGCCGGGCACGGCAACTTCCTTGCCGTCCTTCTCAAAGTTCTTTTTACCCTTGCCCTTCTTGAACTTAGTGGTTTTATTGACCATCAACACTTGATGTTCCTTCTTGACTTCTACCTCTGCTGATTTCAGCATTGCAAATACTTCAGGAATGGTCTTTTCCATCCCCTGCATATTGAAGTTCATCACAAAGCTCTTGTAGCTTGGTGGAAGCGACTGGAGGATTCTGTCAATGACCGCATCATCCGGGAGATTAACTCCCAGCTGAGTCAAGCGGTTATGTAACCCAGACATAGTGAGTATGTGCTCACTAACAGAACTATTTTCCTCCATCTTACAGCTGAAGAATTTGTCGGAGACTTCATATCTCTCGACCCGGGCATGAGCTTGGAAAACCATTTTCAGCTCTTCGAACATCTCATATGCTCCATGTCTCTCAAAACGCTTTTGGAGCCCCGGCTCTAGGCTGTAAAGCATGCCGCACTGAACGAGGGAGTAGTCATCGGCACGTGTCTGCCAAGCGTTCATAACGTCTTGGTTCTGTGGGACGGGTGGATCACCTAGCGGTGCTTGTAGGACATAATCTTTCTTGGCAGCTATGAGGATGATCCTCAGGTTCCGGACCCAGTCCGTATAGTTGCTGCCATTGTCTTTCAGCTTGGTTTTCTCTAGGAACGCGTTGAAGTTGAGGACTACGTTGGCCATTTGATCTACAAGACATATTGTAAATATTTTAGACTAAGTTCATGATAATTAAGTTCATCTAATCAAATTATAATGAACTCCCACTTAGATAGACATCCCTCTTCTAGTCATCTAAGTATAACATGATCCGAGTTGGCTAGGCCGTGTCCGATCATCACGTGAGACGGACTAGTCAACGTCGGTGAACATCTTCATGTTGATCGTATCTTCTATACGACTCATGCTCGACCTTTCGGTCTTCTGTGTTCCGAGGCCATGTCTATGCACATGCTAGGCTCGTCAAGTCAACCTAAGTGTATTGCGTGTGTAAATCTGTCTTACACCCGTTGTATGTGAACGTAAGGATCTATCACACCCGATCATCACGTGGTGCTTCGAAACGACAAACTGTAGCAACGGTGCACAGTTAGGGGGAACACTTTCTTGAAATTATTATGAGGGATCATCTTATTTACTACCGTCGTTCTAAGCAAACAAGATGCAAAACATGATAAACATCACATGCAATCAAATAATAATAGTGACATGATATGGCCAATATCACATAGCTCCTTTGATCTCCATCTTGGGGCTCCATGATCATCCTATCACCGTCATACTCATCGACATGTAAGTTGTGATTCCTATTACAATAGCATGAACATCTCATACATCACATATAGATCATTCATCATTCATCACAACTTTGGCCATATCATATCACAAAGCACTTGCTGCAAAAACAAGTTAGACGTCCTCTAATTGTTGTTGCAGGTTTTACGTGGCTGAAGTAGGGTTCTAACAAGAACGTTTTCTTACCTACGTGAAAGCCACAACGTGATTTGTCAACTTCTGTTTACCCTTCATAAGGACCCTGTTCATCGAATCCGCTCCAACTAAAGTAGGAGAGACAGACACCCGCCAGCCACCTTATGCAACTTGTGCATGTTAGTCGGTGGAACCGGTCTCACGTAAGCATACGTGTAAGGTTGGTCCGGGCCGCTTCATCCCACAATACCGTTGAAGCAAGATAAGACTAGTAGCGGCAAGAAAGTTGACAACATCTACGCCCACAACTAATTGTGTTCTACTCGTGCAAGAGAACTACGCATAGACCTAGCTCATGATGCCACTGTTGGGGAACGTTGCAGAAAAACAAAAATTTTCCTACGGTTTCACCAAGATCTATCTATGAGTTCATCTAGCAACGAGTGATTAGATGCATCTACATACCTTTGTAGATCGCGTGCGGAAGCGTTCAAAGAACGGTGATGATGTAGTCGAACACGACGTGATCCAAATCACCGATGACCAAGCGCCGAACGGACGGCACCTCCGCGTTCAACACACATACGGGACAGGAGACGTCTCCTCCTTCTTGATCCAGCAAGGGGGAAGGAGAGGTTGATGAAGATCCAGCAGCACGACGGTGTAGTGGTGGATGCAGGGCGTCACAGTAGCAGGGCTTCGCCTATACTACGAGAGAGAGACGTAACGGGGAGAGAGGGAGGCGCCAGGGGCTGGTGTGTCAAGTCCCTCCTCTCCCCCACTATATATAGGAGGGCCAAGGGGGGTGGTGCGCCAACCTAGGAGATCCAATCTCCTAGGTGCGGCAGCCAAGGGGAGGTTTCCCTCCCCCCCCCAAGGCACCTAGAGGTGCCTTCCACCATTGGGACTCTTCCCTCAAGTGGAACCCTGGGCGCATGGGCATTTGGGGCTGGTGCCCTTGGCCCATCTAGGCCAAGGCGCACCCCCTACAGCCCATGTGGCCCCCCGGGACAGGTGGCCCCACCCGGTGGGCCCCCGGGACCCCTCCGGTGGTCCCGGTACAATACCGATAACCCCGAAACTTGTCCCGATGGCCGAAACAGCACTTCCTATATATAATTCTTTACCTCCGGACCATTCCGGAACTCCTCATGACGTCCGGGATCTCATCTGGGACTCCGAACAACATTCGGGTTACTGCATATACATATCTTCACAACCCTAGCGTCACCGAACCTTAAGTGTGTAGACCCTACGGGTTCGGGAGACAAGCAGACATGACCGAGAACGACTCTCCGGTCAAAACCAAACAGTGGGATCTGGATACCCATGTTGGCTCCCACATGCTCCACGATGATCTCATCGGATGAACCACGATGTCAAGGATTTAAGCAACCCCAGTATGCAATTCCCTTTGTCAATCGGTATGTACTTTGCCCGAGATTCGATCGTCTGTATCCCAATACCTTGTCAATCTCGTTACTGGCAAGTCACTTTACTCGTACCGTAATGCATGATCCCGTGACCAAGAACAACTTGGTCACTTGAGCTCATTATGATGATGCATTACCGAGTGGGCCCAGTGATACCTCTCCGTCATATGGAGTGACAAATCCCAGTCTCGATCCGTGTCAACCCAACAGACACTTTCGGAGATACCTGTAGTGCACCTTTATAGTCACCCAGTTACGTTGTGACATTTGGTACACCAAAGCACTCCTACGGTATCCGGGAGTTACACGATCTCATGGTCAAAGAAAAGATACTTGACATGGAAAAGCTCTAGCAAACGAACTACACGATCTTTGTGCTATGCTTAGGATTGGGTCTTGTCCATCACATCATTCTCCTAATGATGTGATCCCGTTATCAATGACATCCAATGTCCATAGCCAGGAAACCATGACTATCTGTTGATCAACGAGCTAGTCAACTAGAGGCTTACTAGGGACATATTATGGTCTATGTATACACACGTGTATTATGATTTCCGGATAATACAGTTATAGCATGAATAAAGACAATTATCATGAACAAAGAAATATAATAATAATGCTTTTATTATTGCCTCTAGGGCATATTTCCAACAATAACTATCCCTCAACATGCAACAAAGAGTCACTCCAAAGTCACTAATAGTGGAGAACAAACGAAGAGATTATGGTAGGGTATGAAACCACCTCAAAGTTATTCTTTCCAATAAATCCGTTGGGCTATTCCTATAAGTGTCACAAACAGCCTAGAGTTCATACTAGAATAACACCTTAAGACACAAATCAACCAAAACCCTAATGTCACCTAGATACTCCAATGTCACCTCAAGTATCCATGGGTATGATTATACGATATGCATCACACAATCTCAGATTCATCTATTCAACCAACACATAGAACCTCAAAGAGTGCCCCAAAGTTTCTACTGGAGAATCACCACGAAAACATGTGCCAACCCCTATGCATAGGTTCATGGGTGGAACCCGCAAGTTGATCACCAAAACATACATCAAGTGAGTCACATGATATCCCATTGTCACCACAGATATGCACGGCAAGACATACATCAAGTGTTCTCAAATATGTAAAGACTCAATCCGATAAGATAACTTCAAATGGGAAACTCAATCCATTACAAGAGAGTAGAGGGGGAGAAGAAACATAAGATCCAACTATAATAGCAAAGCTCGCGATACATCAAGATTGTGCCAAATCAAGAACACGAGAGAGAGAGAGAGAGATCAAACACATAGCTACTGGTACATACCCTCAGCCCCGAGGGTGGACTACTCCCTCCTTGTCATGGAGAGCACTGGGATGATTAAGATGGCCACCGGAGAGGGATTGCCCCCTCTGGCAGGGTGCCGGGACGGGTCTAGATTGGCTTTCGGTGGCTACGGAGGCTTCTGGCAGCGGAACTCCCGATCTATTGTGCTCTCCGATCGTTTTAGGGTATATGGAGATATATAGGCGGAAGAAGTACGTCAGGGGGGCCACGAGGGTGGATGGCGCCCCCAGGGGGTGGGCGCGCCCCCCTACCTCGTGGCCTCCTCGTTGCTTCCCTTACGTGGACTCCAAGTCTCCCGGGTTGCTTTCCTTCCAAAAATAAGTTCCATGAAGTTTCAGGTCAATTGGACTCCGTTTGATTTTCCTTTTCTGCGATACTCTAAAACAAGGAAAAAACAGAAACTGGCACTGGGCTCTAGGTTAATAGGTTAGTCCCAAAAATAATATAAAAGTGTATAATAAAGCCCATAAACATCCAAAGTTGATAATATAATAGCATGGAACAATCAAAAATTATAGATACATTAGAGACGTATCAGCATCCCCAAGCTTAATTCATGCTCGTCCCCGAGTAGGTAAATGATAAAAACAGAATTTTTGATGTGGAATGCTACCTAACATATTTCTCTAAGTAATTCTTCTTTATTGTGGCAAGAATATTCAGATCCATAAGATTCAAGACAAAAGTTTAATATTGACATAAAATAATAATACTTCAAACATACTAACTAAGCAATCATGTCTTCTCAAAATAACATGGCCAAAGAAAGCTATCCCTACAAAATCATATAGTCTGGCTATGCTCCATCTTCACCACACAAAATATTTAAATCATGCACAACCCCGATGACAAGCCAAGCAATTGTTTCATACTTTTGATTTTCTCAAACCTTTTCAATCTTCACGCAATACATGAGCGTGAGCCATGGATATAGCACTATAGTGGAATAGAATGGTGGTTGTGGAGGAGACAAAAAGGAGAAGATAGTCTCACATCAACTAGGTGTATCAACGGGCTATGGAGATGCCCATCAATAGATATCAATGTGAGTGAGTATGGATTGCCATGCAACTGATGCACTAGAGCTATAAATGTATGAAAGCTCAACAAAAGAAACTAGTGGGTGTGCACCCAACTCGCTTGCTCATGAAGACCTAGGGCGTTTTGAGGAAGCCCATCATTGGAATATACAAGCCAAGTTCTATAATGAAAGATTCCCACTAGTATATGAAAGTGACAACATAGGAGACTCTCTATCATGAAGATCATGGTGCTACTTTGAAGCACAAGTGTGGTAAAAGGATAGTAGCATTGCCCCTTCTCTCTTCTCATTTTTTATTTTTTTTTTATTTGGGCCTTCTCTTTTTTTATGGCCTCTTTTTTTGGGCTTCTTTGGCCTCTTTTTTTTCATCCAGAGTCTCATCCCGACTTGTGGGGGAATCATAGTCTCCATCATCCTTTCCTCACTGGGACAATGCTCTAATAATGATGATCATCACACTTTTATTTTCTTACAACTCAAGAATTACAACTCGATACTTAGAACAAGATATGACTCTATATGAATGCCTCCGGCGGTGTACCAGGATGTGCAATGATGCATTAGTGACATGTATGGAGTTATGAACGGTGGTTTTGCCACAAATACAATGTCAACTACATGATCATGCAAAGCAATATGACAATGATGAAGCGTGTCATAATAACGGAATGGTGGAAAGTTGCATGGCAATATATCTCGGAATGGCTATGGAAATGCCATAATAGGTAGGTATGGTGGCTGTTTTGAGGAATGTAAATGGTGGGTTTATGGTACCGGCGAAAGTTGCAGGGTACTAGAGAGGCTAGCAATGGTGGAAGGGTGAGAGTGCGTATAATCCATGGGCTCAACATTAGTCATAAAGAACTCACATACTTATTGCAAAAATCTATTGGTTATCAAAAAAAAGTACTACGTGCATGCTCCTAGGAGGATAGATTGGTAGGAAAAGACCATCGCTCGTCCCCGACCGCCACTCATAAGGAAGACAATCAATAAATAAATCATGCTCCGACTTCATCACATAACGGTTCACCATACGTGCATGCTACGGGAATCACAAACTTCAACACAAGTATTTCTCAAATTCACAACTACTCAACTAGCATGACTCTAATATTACCATCCTCATATCTCAAAGCAATCATCAAGTATCAAACTTCTCATAGTATTCAATGCACTCTATATGGAAGTTTTTATTATATCCCTCTTGGATGCCCATCATATTAGGACTAGTTTCATAACCAAAGCAAATTACCATGATGTTTAGGACTCTCAAAATAATATAAGTGAAGCATGAGAGTTCATCTATTTCTATAAAATAAAACCACCACAGTGCTCTAAAAAGATATAAGTGAAGCACTAGAGCAAATGACAAACTACTCCAAAAGATATAAGTGAAGATCAATGAGTAGTTGAATAATTATTTAGCTATGTGAAGACTCTCTAACATTTAAGAATTTCATATCTTGGTATTTTATTCAAACATTAAGCAAAACAAAAGAAAATAAAATGACACTCCAAGCAAAACACATATCATGTGGCGAATAAAAATATAGCTCCAAGTAAAGTTACTGATGAACGAAGACGAAAGAGGGGATGCCTTCCGGGGCATCCCCAAGCTTAGGCTTTTGGTAGTCCTTGAATATTGCCTTGGGGTTCCTTGGGAATCCCCAAGCTTAGGCTCTTTCCACTCCTTATTCCATAGTCCATCGAATCCTTACCCAAAACTTGAAAACTTCACAACACAAAACTTAACAGAAAACTCGTAAGCTCCGTTAGTATAAGAAAATAAATCACCACTTCAAGGTACTATAATGAACTCATTATTTATTTATATTGGTGTTAAACCTACTGTATTCTAACTTTTCTATGGTTTATAAACTCTTTTACTAGCCATAGATTCATCAAAATAAGTAAACAACACATGAAAAAAAGAATCTGTCAAAAACAGAACAGTCTGTAGTAATCTGGATCAAATGTATACTTATGGAACACATAAAATTCTCAAATAAATTGCTGGACGTGAGGAATTTATCTATTAATCATATTAAAAAATAATTAACTAAATAGCACTCTCCAAATAAAAATGGCAGCAATTATCGTGAGCGCTAAAGTTTCTGCATTTTATAGCAAGATCAACAAGACTTTCCCCAAGTCTTCCCAACAGTTCTACTTGGCACAAACACTAATTAAACACGTAAAACCACATAAAAACAGAGTCTAGATGAATTATTTATTACTAAACAGGAACAAAAGGCAAGGAACAAAAAAAATGGGTTGCCTCCCAACAAGCGCTATCGTTTAACGCCCCTAGCTAGGCATGATGATTTCAATGATGCTCACATAAAGGATAAGAATTGAAACATAAAGAGAGCATCATGAAGAATATTACTAGCACATTTAAGTCTAACCCTCTTACTATGCATAGGATTTTGTGAGAAAACAACTTATGGGAACAATAATCAACTAGCATAGGAAGGTAAAACAAGCATAACTTCAAAATTTTAAGCACATAGAGAGGAAACTTGATATTATTGCAATTCCTACAAGAATATATTCCTCCCTCATAATAATTTTCAGTAGCATCATGAATGAATTCAACAATATAACCAGCACCTAAAGCATTCTTTTCATGATCTACAAGCATAGAAAATTTACTACTCTCCACATAAGCAAAATTCTTCTCATGAATAATGGTGGGAGCTAACTCAACAAAATAACTATCATGTGATTGAAAATTAAGATCAAGATGACAAGTTTCATGGTTATCATTATTCTTTAAAGCATACGTGTCATCACAATAATCATCATAGATAGGAGGCATGCTTTCATCATAATAAATTTGCTCATCAAAACTTGGGGGACAAAAAATATCATCTTCATCAAACATAGCTTCCCCAAGCTTGTGGCTTTGCATATCAATAGCATCATGGATATTCAAGGAATCCGTACTAACAACATTGCAATCATGACCATCATTCAAATATTTAGTGCCAAACATTTTATAGATTTCTTCTTCTAGCACTTGAGCACAATTATCCTTTCCATCGTACTCATGAAAGATATTAAAAAGGTGAAGCGTATGAGACAAACTCAATTCCATTTTTTTGTAATTTTCTTTTATAAACTAAACTAGTGATAAAACAAGAAACTAAAAGACTCAATTGCAAGATCTAAAGATATACCTTCAAGCACTCACCTCCCCGGCAATGGCGCCAGAAAAGAGCTTGATGTCTACTACACAACCTTCTTCTTGTAGACGTTGTTAGGCCTCCAAGTGCAAAGGTTTGTAGGACAGTAGCAAATTTCCCTCAAGTGGATGACCTAAGGTTTATCAATCCGTAGGAGGCGTAGGATGAAGATGGTCTCTCTCAAGCAACCCTGCAACCAAATAACAAAGAGTCTCTTGTGTCCCCAACACACCCAATACAATGGTAAATTGTATAGGTGCACTAGTTCGGCAAAGAGATGGTGATACAAGTGGTATATGGATGGTAGATAAAGGTATTTGTAATCTGAAAATATAAAAACAGCAAGGTAACTAATGGTAAAAGTGAGCATAAACGGTATTGCAATGATAGGAAACAAGGCCTAGGGTTCATACTTTTACTAGTGCAAGTCCTCTCAACAATAATATCATAATTAGATCACATAACTATCCCTCAACATGCAACAAAGAGTCACTCCAAAGTCACTAATAGCAGAGAACGAACGAAGAGATTATGGAAGGGTACGAAACCACCTCAAAGTTATTCTTTCCAGTCAATCCGTTGGGCTATTCCTATAAGTGTCACAAACAGCCCTGGAGTTCGTACTAGAATAACACCTTAAGACACAAATCAACCAAAACCCTAATGTCACCTAGATACTCCAATGTCACCTCAAGTATCCGTGGGTATGATTATACGATATGCATCACACAATCTTAGATTCATCTATTCAACCAACACATAGAACCTCAAAGAGTGCCCCAAAGTTTCTACCGGAGAATCACAACGAAAATGTGTGCCAAACCCTATGCATAGGTTCATGGGCGAAACCCGCAAGTTGATCACCAAAACGTACATCAAGTGAATCACGTGATATCCCATTGTCACCACAGATATGCACGGCAAGACATACATCAAGTGTTCTCAAATCTTTAAAGACTCAATCCGATAAGATAACTTCAAAGGGGAAACTCAATCCATTACAAAAGAGTAGAGGGGGAGAAGAAACATAAGATCCAACTATAATAGCAAAGCTCGTGATACATCAAGATCGTGCCAAATCAAGAACACGAGAGAGAGAGAGAGAGAGATAAAACACAAAGCTACTGGTACATACCCTCAGCCCCGAGGGTGGACTACTCCCTCCTCGTCATGGAGAGCACCGGGATGATGAAGATGGCCACCGGAGAGGGATTGCCCCCTCCGGCAGGGTGCCGGAATGGGTCTAGATTGGCTTTCGGTGGCTACAGAGGCTTCTGGCGACGGAACTCCCGATCTATTGTTTTCTCCGGTCGTTTTAGGGTATATGGAGATATATAGGCGGAAGAAGTACGTCAGGGGGGCCACGAGGGGCCCACGAGGGTGGAGGGTGTGCTCACGGGGGGGTGGGCACGCCCCCCTACCTCGTGGCCTCCTCGTGGCCCATAAACATCCAAAGTTGATAATATAATAGCATGGAACAATCAAAAATTATAGATACGTTGGAGACGTATCAACCACTCTCCAAGAAGTAACAAATGGTGTGTTGATGATGAACTCCTTGCTCTTGTGCTTCAAATGATAGTCTCCCCAACACTCAACTCTCTCTCACAAGATTTGGATTTGGTGGAAAGAAGATTTGAGTGGAAAGCAACTTGGGGAAGGCTAGAGATCAAGATTCATATGGTAGGAATGGAATATCTTGGTCTCAACACAAGTGTAGGTGGTTCTCTTTCAGAAAAAGTAAGTTGGAAGTGTAGGTTCGTTCTGATGGCTCTCTCCACGAATGAAGAGGTGGTGGAGGGGTATATATAGCCTCCACACAAAATCTAACCGTTACACATAACTTCCCAAACTCAGTGGGACCGAATAGTTAAACTCGGTCGGACCGATTCAGCAAAGCTAGTGACCATTAGGGTTTTCAGTGGGACCGACATGCAACTCGGTAGGACTGATATGATTAGGGTTAGGGCTGTCGGAGTAAATAACCATGGGTAGCCTAGCCGGCTCCCCCTGGCCCTTCTGAAAAAATTACGAGCCGATTCGGCCCTCAAGAATCCAAGACACGGGGCCGCCTTCCCCTTGCCGGCTGTCTCCAGGCCGGCTATCGGAAGGCGGCCCGACTTCAGCCCTCATGAAGAGAAGCCGCGGGAGGGCCGGCTCCGAGAAGCCGGCCGCGAGGAGGCCGCCTCCGAGAAGCCGGCTCCCATAAAGCGGTCAAGATCGTACCCTCGAAGTCTGCATCCACATAACGGCGATGTGACGAGGCGCGGCTACAGTGAAGCCTGCCACCCCCGAATCCCGGAGCATGCCTGGCACAGTGCGCCGTACGGGTGGCCATGACCCGTCCGGCGCAGCACTGTTGCCACATTGACCCTGATGTCATCCACGACGGGCTACCAGTACGGCCCATTGGCGGTGGGCCCCTTCGGGTAGAGAGACACCCGAAGGCGGCCACACCTCCCCCAGTCGACCCAAGATAGAGCCGGCTCCCCACAGCCGGCTTGCCACCTCCCTCGAAGAAGACGCCCCATTAAGGAGACAAGAAGCGGAGGGGCTATAGTGATCGCCCACTGGGCGGCGGCACTGTAGCCACGCCCACTTCGGCGAAGCCCTCGCCACCAAGATTGAGTGACGGTAACCAGCCGCCGACACGGCCCTGACGGTGGGGCCTGCCTGTCGACCAAGGAACCGGCAGCCGGCGGGACCCACTAGCCGGCGGGCCCCAGCAGCCGGCGCAGAAGCCGGAGAGCATAGACACAGACGGCTGGGCCCTGCGCCCAGCCGGATTACCATTGTACCCCCGGGGGGTAGGCCTATATAAACCCCCCGGGGCATCCATGCAAGAGGGATGAATCCCTGCTAGTTTCAGACACCACATAGGGAGGAGAAGAGAGCAAGCCGTGCCCTTCTTCCTCCTCTCGCCAAACAGCTCAAGGAGCACCGTGTAGCTACTTGTTCATCTAGTGACCATGCGGAGACCCCGCAGAGCAGCAGTAGGGGTGTTATCTCCACGGAGAGCCCCGAAGCTGGGTAAGATTCGCCGGCGTGCATGTCTTCGCCTCATCCCGTTTCCAGGCACCGACGACGTCTTACTGGCTCCCACAATGATAAGCCACTCATTGGCATATGTCGCACCTACCACCCGACATTTGGCGCCCACCATGGGGCCAGGTGCACCGCCATCCAGAGACCTGTTCTGGACGGGAACCCTCTTCCTCCCCCGCGAGCGTAGCCAGCCCGGCACGCCCGATGGCGCTTGCCACGACGTGCTACAAGGCATCACCAACATCTGTGCGGCGAGCAGCCTCGCCGATCTCCTTGACAAGACTCTCATCTCTGACGAGCTCGCCTCCGACGCGGGCACCGACCACCTCGTCAACCTCCTCGGCCAGCTCCACGTCTCCGGCGAGCCTGCCGTGGACTTGGAGTCAGTTGGCTCCACCGATCCGATGCCTGTCGACTCCGACACGGCCTCACTCGACGCGTTCCCCACCAACGTCGCGATCTACAACGACCCGCTTCCCCGGGCCGATGGCTGCGACGCTGTCACCACCGAGGTGATGGTCATCGGCCACGGCGGCGCTTCTGACGAGAGCGCCCACGACGCCTCGCACACGGCGATCCACAACTTGTCCATCCCCCTCCCGGCCGATGCCGACGCTGAAGCACTGGAAGCTCGCCGCCTTGCCCTCCTCGCGGAGGGCCGGAAGTTGGTTTCCATGAGACGCCTCGCTGAGGCCCACCGACGCGAGGCCGACCGCGCCGCCTTTGGCACGCCGCCCCCAGGCGGGCCTAGCCGGGCCGGCGTTGTCAGACAGCGCGGCGCTGTCATCGCCGATACGCTAGGAGTCGACCGCCCAGTCTACGCTACTCCACTCGAGAACCTGCGCGCCGCCCAGGCGGCCGTAGACGAGCTAGATGGACTGGGGGGCGAAGAATTCCCCCCACATGACCCAACGCATCCAGCAGCTGATCAATGCAGCCGCGCAGCGGCACGAAGCCGACGCCCGCGCGGAAAGCCCTCCCCCGCGCCGAGATCACGGCACGACGTCCCGGACGCCGACTACGGGTAAAACCCGCGCGTGGCGCGAGAAAGAACCAGCTGCCAGCCGAAGCCAAACCCGAATCTCCATCGAGCGAGACGCAGAAGGCCACCCCCATGCCGTGGAGTGGCGGGGCAACCTGCCTCCGCCCCGGCCCCGTGGAGAGAGATATCACACCCCACCGCCTGTTGCGCATCCGACTCTCAGCGGCCGGCTAGGTCGCCGTGAAGGAGTCGGCGAGAACGACGCCCGCCATCGGATCGACCGCCTGGCGCGATCCCTGGCGCTAGAAGAAGAAGACGATGTCGGCCCGCCTTGCTTCGGCCCCCGCATCCGCGACGAGCCTTTCCCCAAAGGGTTCTCGCTCCCAAGAGACACGCCCAAGTACAACGGCTCCGTGAAGCCAGAAGATTGGTTGATCGACTACTCCATGGCGGTTAACATAGCCAACGGCAACAGGCGCGTTGCCGTGAAGTACGTGCCCCTCATGCTGCAGGGCACGGCGCGGACCTGGCTCAACAGCCTCAAGCTGTACAGCATCAACAGCTGGCTAGACTTCACAGAAGCCTTCGTCCGCAACTTCACCAGCACCTACAAGCAGGCTCCCAAGCCCAGACAGCTCTCCTTGTGCGTAAAAGGCCCCGCCGAGTCCACTCACGACTACCTCACGTGTTGGGCCGAGCTCCGCAACTCTTGCGAAGGGGTGCACGAGGTGCAAGCCATAGAATACTTCACTGCCGGGTGCCGAGAAGGCACCCTCCTCAAGCACAAGCTCCTCTGCGACAAGCCGACTACCCTCGACGAGCTTCTGATCATAGAGGACAAGTACGCCACCGCCGACTCCTCGATGAAGACCAAACTCCGGGTAGGCGCGTCCGGAAAGGTACTCAACCCGGCGCCCAAGACGCCGGCTGGGGACTCCGGCCGACGCCCACACTAGAACGACCACAAGCGCAAGAACCCGGTGCCGCCCTCCACCAGTCGGCAGGTGGCCACAGTCGAAGACGAGCAGGCCGAAGTGCGGCCCGCACCCAAGAAGCAGAGGGGCGGCAAGCCGGCTTGGCAGCCGGCCTTCTCCTACGAGCAGACTCTCGACGCCCCGTGCAAGTTCCACAGCGGCACGAAGCCGTCCAACCACACGACCCGGAAGTGCCACTGGCTCACCCGAATCTCTAAAGGCGAAGGGCTCGCACCGCCTCTACCTGCCGGTCCGCCTCCTCCGGCTCCGCAGCCGCCGGCCGCTCGGCCCGCAGTCGGAGCCGTGCACGACGAGTTCCCCGACGAGCATGCCGCCTATGTCATCTTTACAAGTCAGCCCGAAGACCGGCGCAGCAAGCGCCGAGAGCACCAAGAAGTCAGCATGGTTGCTGCCAACCCCGCTGAGCACATGCACTGGTCAGAAAAACCTATCAGCTGGAGCCGGACCGACCACCCAGAGGTGATGCCGTCTCCCGGCTCTTATGCGTTGGTTTTGGATGCCACCCTTGCCACGGATAGACGAGCTGCCCGATTCTCCCGCGTGCTGATAGACGGCGGGAGCAGCATCAACATCCTGTACCGTGACACCATGGAGAAGCTGAATGTCAAGACGAAGCAACTCATGCCTACCCGGACTGTGTTCCATGGCATCGTACCCGGCCTGTCCTGCGCCCCCATTGGCAAGATCAAGATTGATGTTCTTTTTGGGGACAAGGAGCATTTCCGCCGGGAGGCGATCTGGTTTGAAGTGGTGGACCTGGAGAGCCCTTACCATGCATTGCTTGGCCGACCTGCCTTGGCCAAGTTCATGGCAGTTCCCCACTATGCATACCTCAAGATGAAGATACCGAGCTCCAAAGGCGTCATCACCATAGCCGGCGATTACAAGAAGTCCTCTGAGTGCGCAGCAGCCAGCAGTCGGCTGGCCGAGTCCCTTGTGATTGCCGAAGAAAAGAAGATGTTGGACCGAGTCGTGGCCATGGCCGGCAAGCAGTCGGCCTTGTCCCCCGATCCCAAGGAGCATGATGCTTAAGGATCTTTCCAGCCGGCCAAGGAGACGAAGAAGATACCTCTTGACCCCGAGCACCCAGAGAGGTTTTGCCGTCATCGGGGCAAACCTAAACAGCAAATAGGAAGGCAAGCTCGCCGATTTCCTCCATGAGAATCGGGACATCTTTGCATGGTCCCCCAAGGACATGCCGGGCGTCCCGAAGGAATTTATCGAGCAGAAACTACACGTCCGAGAAGACGCAAAGCCAGTCAAACAACCCCTCCGCCGACTGTCGGAGGAGAAACGCGGGATTGTGGGAGAGGAGATAGCCCGGCTTCTGGCAGCCGGCTTCATTATGGAAGTTTTCTTTCCAGAGTGGCTCGCCAACCCGGTCCTCGTGCTAAAAAAGAACAACAAGTGGCGCATGTGTATAGACTACACGAGCCTCAACAAGGCCTGCCCCAAAGATCCCTTTGCCCTGCCAAGGATTGACCAAGTGATAGACTCCACGGCCGGATACAAGCTGTTGAGTTTCTTGGATGCTTACTCAGGGTATCACCAGATAAAGTTAGATCCGGCAGACCGCCTGAATCACACCATTCGGAGCCTTCTGCTACCTGACTATGACATTCGGCTTGAGAAATGCCGGTGCCACTTTTCAGTGTTGCATGCAGAAGTGCCTCCTCAAGCAACTCGGCAGAAATGCCCACGTCTACGTAGACGACATTGTGGTGAAGACGGAGAAGCGCGGCACCTTGCTGGAAGACCTCAAGGAAACATTTGAGAACCTACGCCGGTTCCAAATCAAGCTTAACCCCGAGAAATGCGTGTTCGGAGTGCCAGCCGGCCAGCTTCTAGGCTTCCTAGTCTCCGAATGCGGCATCGAATGCAACCCAGTAAAGATCAAGGCCATTGAGAGAATGGCGATTCCCACCAAACTTCGAGACATCTAGAAGTTTACCGGATGCTTGGCCTCCCTGAACCGCTTCATCAGCCGACTCGGAGAGAAAGCTCTTCCCCTCTGCCGCCTCATGAAGAAGACCAACCACTTCGAGTGGAATGACCAGGCCGATCAAGCTTTTCACGAGCTGAAGAAGATGCTGGCCACGCCGCCTGTCCTGGCGGCGCTGACTGAGAAAGAGCCCATGCTCCTCTACATTGCCGCAACCAGCGGGGTGGTCAGCACCGTCATCGTAGTCCAACGTCCAGAAGAAGGCCGAGCCCAGCCGGTCCAGAGGCCGGTTACTATTTGAGCGAGGTGCTGACTACCTCGAAGCAGAACTACCCGCACTACCAGAAGATGTGCTACGGCGTGTACTTCGCCGCCAAGAAGCTGAAGCCCTGCTTCCAAGAGCATCCCATCACGGTTGTATGCACCGCCCCGCTGGCCGAGATCATAGGCAGCCGGGATGCATCTGGCCGGGTGGCGAAATGGGCCATCGAGCTGGCCCCCTATACGATCTTCTACCAGCCTCGCACCGCCATCAAGTCCCAAGCATTGGCCGACTTCCTCGTCGACTGGGCCGAGACCCAGTACCTACCGTCGGCTCCCAACTCCACTCATTGGCGCATGCACTTTGATGGGTCCAAGATGAGCACCGGCTTGGGAGCCGGCGTCATCCTCACCTCTCCCAAAGGCGACAAGCTCAGATACACGCTGCAAATTCACTTTGCCGCCTCCAACAACGTGGCCGAGTATGAGGCGCTCATACACGGGCTCCGGCTTGCCAAAGAACTCGGCATTCGCCAGATCCTATGTTATGGCGACTCGGACTTGGTGGTCCAGCAATCATCCGGTGACTGGGATGCCAAGGACGCAAATATGGCAAGCTAGCGCTTCCTCGTTCAGCAGATCAGTGGGTATTTTGAAGGATGCGAGTTCCTCCACTTACCACGAGCCGACAACGAGCCAAATGATGCCCTGGCTCGAATAGGCTCCACTCGGCAAGCAATACCAACCGGTGTCTCTCTACAACGCCTCCTCAAGCCGTCTATCAAGCCGTCTCCAGAGTCCGATTCCATCTTCGTGCCGCCTGACCCCGGTGCAGCCGGCTCGAAGAACCAAGCAGGTGACCTGGGGTCTTCAATAGTCGGCCAGGAGGTATCAGCAGGCAGCTCGGGGACTTTCGTAGTTACGCCCGACCCAGGGACTGCCTCACCCGGCTCGGGGACTGCGGTAGTCGGCCCGGAGACTACACCAACACAACAGGCGGCGGCCGACTCCAGCATTTCACCGCCCAGCCCACCCGCCCTGGTCGCAGTAGCCGTTCTGGCAATAGAAGAAGTCGCAGGTCCGTCATGGGCTCAATCCATCCTCAACTTCCTAATAAACCAAGATCTGTCGGCTGACGAAGTAGAGGCAAGACAAGTCCAACACCGAGCCGGAGCATACACAATCGTCAATAGAGAACTCGTCAAGCGCAGTGTCACTGGAGTCCTCCAGCGATGCGTTGAGCAAGAGAAGGGGATTGCAATCCTCAGAGACATCCACCAAGGAGAATGCGGCCACCATGCGGCCTCAAGATCACTCGTCGCCAAAGCCTTCCGCCATGGTTTCTTTTGGCTGACTGCTTTGGATGACGCCAAGGAGTTAGTTAAACATTGCAAAGGGTGCCAACTCTTCAATTCCAAGCAACACATGCCGGCTTCAGCACTCAAGACCATTCCCCTCACTTGGCCCTTCGCCGTTTGGGGACTGGACATGGTGGTCCCATTCAAGACGGCGCGCGGCGGCATGACACATCTGCTTGTCGCCGTGGACAAATTCACCAAATGGATTGAGGCAAAGCCGATCAAGAAGCTGAATGGGCCGACTGCCGTGACATTTATCACAGATATAACAACTCGGTACGGCGTACCACACAGCATCATCACCGACAATGGCACGAATTTTGCCAAGGGAGTCTTGGCACGTTTCTGCGCGACGCAAGGCATCCGGTTGGACCTAGCGTCTGTCGCCCACCCGCAGTCAAACGGCCAGGTCGAGCGAGCCAACGGCCTCATCCTTTCCGGCATCAAGCCCCGACTGATCGTACCATTGGAGCGTTCAGATGGCTGTTGGCTCGATGAGCTGCCGGCTGTCCTCTGGATTCTGCGCACTACACCAAACAAGTCAACCAGCTTCACTCCTTTCTTCCTCGTATATGGTGCCGAGGCGGTCATCCCAACTGACACCGAGTTCGACTCGCCTCGGGTAACCATGTACACGGAAGCCGAGGCCAAGGAAGCACGAGAAGACGGCGTCGACCTGCTGGAAGAAGGCCGGCTATTAGCCCTCAGCCGGTCCGCCATCTATCAGCAGGGCCTGCGCCGCTACCATAGCCGGAAGGTTAGGCCAAGATCCTTCCAAGAGGGCGATCTTGTGCTCCGGCTGATCCAGCGAACAGCTAGCCAGCACAAGCTCTCGGCCCCTTGGGAGGGCCCCTTCGTCATCAGCAGAGCCTTAGGCAACGACTCCCACTACCTGATCGACGCGCAGAAGCCGAAGGCACGAAAGAGAGACGACTCCGGCAAGGAGTCAGAACGACCATGGAATGCCAACCTCCTCCGAAGGTTTTACAGTTGAAATGCAGTATGTATCACGCTAACTTTTGTACTAAATACGAGACAATAGGCCCCCTGAGGAGAGCTCGGGGACTGCCATCTTTTGTCTATGAATAAAAAGTATCATGCTTATGGCCTTGTCATTGCATTCACCTTTTTTCCGTCCGGCACCGGGTTCGACTAGTCGGCCCGGGGACTGACCGCCTGGAGTTATATTAGAAGTCCTACCCGCAGTCAGACAAGTAGTGTGCTGGCTCCCAAGCCTTCTCTTGCCAAAAATCGCAGTTCGAAGAACCGGCTGTCCAGCTGGCAAGAGTTAGGGGCAGGAACGGGTGCCCACATGAAAAACGGCTAGGGACTAACGGACTAATATAACAAAAGCCGGTTTTTCTCCCATCGCCGACCGGCTACCAGAGTAGCCGGCCGGCCGGCTTCCATTCACCTCGCTACAATCTAAGAAAGCTCGAGTACTTGCCTTCCCAGAAGGGGAAGGCAGCAAAGGAAACAGCCTCAGGATAAAAAGCATACATGAATGGAAACCAAACACGCAATAATATTTACATAAAAGACCTTCAAAAGGCCAGCATTCGACATAGTTTGAATACACCCCCAGTGGGTGGAACTGCGCAAGTTTAATAAAGTTGTTCAAAAGGCAACTAGTAGGAAAAAAGAAAGACGGCAGACTAAGCCAAGGGAGCGACTGGCGAGTCGGGCAAGTCGGTGGAGACGGCAGTGCCGGCTGGAGGAGTGGCCGGCTGGCGAACCTCGGCATGATCACCACCTCCCGCAGAGGGCGCGCTAGCACGCGCCTCGTTGCTGGAGGCACGATCAGGCTAAGGCTGGCTGGCCGCTTCACCGGCCGGCTCAACGTCTTCGCCCTCCTCTCCTTCGTCGTCTTCGCCTTCATCGCTGGAGGCGATCTCCTCTGCCGAGTCTTCACCCGCTGCCGGGTCCAGCCCGAACCACTCCTCCGGCTGGGCAACGCCGTCATCATTAATTTCAGGAGCGAAGACGTTGATGTCAGTACACTCGGCGATCGTTGAAGCGCGCTGAGCGATAGCCGGCCGCACCTCCTCCAGCTCTTCGTCGGCCTCCAGCCGCCAGGTGCGCAGCTGGTCCAGGTTCAGCCCCGGATACCAAGCTCGGACGAACTCCAACGCCCGCCCAGCTCCAAGACGGGCCGCTGACGCCTTCCAGGCCTCGAAGCGGCCAACCGCCACCTCCAGCCAGTCGGCAGTCCGACTCGGGGTGCGGGGAATCGTCTCGCCTGGCCAGAGGGCAGCCAACACCTGCGCCCCGGCGCGCTGGAGGCGGCGGAGCATACGATGAGCCGGCTGCAGCCGCGCTTGGACCGCCAAGAGTTGCTCCTCAAGCGTCCGACTCACGTCCGGCGCAATGTCGGCCCCCGCCTGACGGCACGCTTTGCGATGGGCCTCGATGGTTTGGGCAGCGAAGACGGAGTAGCCGGGAAAGTAGTCTGCACAGAGAATAAAAAGCAGCACAAGTCAGAACACAAATCAGGCGGCAAGGGGCATGCAAGGAGCGAGGAAGGCGGCTTACCGTCGATCAAATCCTCAATACGGCCGAAGCCTTCATCCAGCGCTTGCCTGGTCTCAGCCCAGCCCGCCACTTCGGTCTCGAACTCGGCCTTCAGGGCGGCTTCATTATCCTGCGCCTTCTTCAGGGCCGCCTTGTGGCTCTCCTCCTGGTCAGCCAGCTTCTTGGCCAGGCGGTCACGCTCCAGGACCAAGGCATCGTACTCAGTTTCCTTGGCGCGAAGGGCGGCCTGCGCCTCGCTGAGCTGCCCCCTCAAGTCGGCATTGGCTTCTGTGAGCACGAAAGACAAAAGAAAAACCAATAAGGTGAAGTCGTCAGGGAGGATCCGACCCGACTGCTCAGCAGTCGGCCTGAATCTCGGGGACTACACCCAGTGAGTGCGCTGACGCGCCCCCACAGGAGATGAACGAAACCAAGTACGCACTCCGGCTGCTGATCAGGTCTTCGGTTTTCCGGCCCAGCTCCTGAGCCTGGGAGTTGAAGGCAGCAGCGCAGAGGTTATGATACTCCTGAAAGAACAGACAGGAGGCGGGTATAAGATGGTTGACAGGACCTAGTAAGTTCCGAGCCGCCTGCGCAGCAGCCGACTCGGAACTCGAGGACTACACCCAGTGGGTGCGCTGACGCGCCCCCACGGAAGAAATCGAAAGAGCAAAATAACCAAGGACAGAAGACTCACCCGGATGACGGCCCGCATCGAGAGAAACTCTTGAGTGTATTGCTGCAGCGAGTCGGCCTGAGCTTGAAGCCGGTTCCGGACCTCCTGGGCCGCCACGTTCAGCTCGCCCGTCTCCCCACCGGGAGTCCACTCGGACGTGCTAGCGCGGGCCGCCTCCAGGGCCTCCGCCGTCTGGCTGGCGCCTGTTGCTCGGTGCGGTTCCGGCGCGGAGGCGCCGCCCCCTGTGCGCCGGCGCAATGCCGGCTGCACCTCGAGGCCGGCCCCTGCCGCCGGCTCGCTCCTGGACGGCTGCTCTGGTGTCGCAGCTGATTGGCCGCTTTGGCCCGCTCCAGTCGGCGCCGTCTGCGACGCCCCCTCCACGAAGATCACGAGGTCCTCCCGCCTCTCCATCACCGGCGGGCCTTGGTCGACCTCCTCCGACGGGGGCACGGGAACGTCGGGGGCCACGGCGCGGAGGGGAAAAACGAGCAGCGGAGGCCGGTTGTGCGAGGCCTCCGCCTCCGTCTCCGCGGCTGCCGCCTTCGCCCGGGCCTTGGCCGCCGCGTCGGCCTGCTCCTTCGTCGCCTGGGCGGTCCTTCGCTCCGCCGCCTCCCGCTCCTCCCGCGCCTCCCGCGCGTTCCGCTCCGTGGCCTCCTTAAGATTGGCGCGGGGATCCACGCGGTGGGAGCTTGAGGAACCTCCAGTCGGCCCGACTACGGAGCCGCCAGGACCTCGCTCGAGAGAAAGCGGCGCCCTGTCCGACAAGAAAAGAAAGTTTTAGAAGAGTTCCGGACGAAGAAGACAAAAAATATATACGCAAGACATTTGACGACTTACGCAGAGATCGCCTGTGGCTGCTTCACCGCCTTGCGGAAGCGGGCTGCCTTCGCGGCCGCCTCATCCCGTTTGGTCGCCGCCGTGGAGGCCTTGGATTTTTTTGGCCGGCTGCCAAAGAAGGTCGACGCGGCCCGGCGCTTCTGCGCGCCGCCACGGGCAGCCGGCACGGCAGACGAGCCCGCGCCTTGATGATCAGGCGCCGGCTGGCGGTGCGGGGCGACTTCGACCTCGTCGTCATCCGGCCAGTCCTCGAAGCTGGCCCCGAGTCCCGTGCCTCCGGCCTCGTAGCCTTCCCCCCACGATGGCATCTTCCATGGCGGCCGCTCCCAGGTCCGGATCATCGGCGTCGTCCACCATGCGGTCGGGGAGGAGCTGGCGCTCTACCCCCGCGGCCCCGGCTGTCAGCAGGAGAAGAGGGTTCTGCAAAAGGCAAACCAACTGATCAAGAGTCGGCTATCATGAGGCCGGCTACAAAAAGGAAGAAAAGAAGAAAGAACTCACGGCAGGCGGAGGGTTGGCGCGGGAATATGGCTCCTTGCCGTATCGCCAATCCTCGGCGAGCTTGCAGTTGGAGACATAATTCACCATGTAAGACACCTCTGCGTGAGGCATCTCCCTGGTGCTCAGCCGGCACGGGTCGAAGCGGCCACTCATTTGGAAGATCATGTGAGGCCGCGTTGGAGCGAAAGAACCCGGCGCTCCACGAAGGTGGCCACCAAGTCGGCTCCGGTCAGGCCCTCCGACTGGATCATCACCCGAAGCCGGGAGACGGCTGCGTTCCCGGCCTGAGATAGCGACCTGGCCCAGTAGCTCCACGAAGGCTGCCTCCCAGCCGGCAGGCCGGCTACGTAATCCGGCAGGTTGACGTAGTCGCCTTGCTGGGCGACGTTCTTCACGTAGAAATAAGACTTCTGCCAAAGCTTCACCGACTGGATCAGCGGAATGGGCGGGAATGGATTGTTCTCGCTCGCCCGCCTCATGGCAATGAAGGCTCCGCAAGGGGCGGGCATGCCCGCGACGACAGTGCCGAGCTTGCTTTGGAAGAACTCCCCCCAGAGCTCGAGCGTGGGGAGAACTCCAAGAAAGCCCTCGCACAGGGTGACGAAGGCCGACAGCAGCATCACCGTGTTGGGCGTGAGGTGATGCGGCTGGAGGTGGTAGAACTCGAGGAAGGCCCGAAGGAATCCGCTCGCCGGGAGGCCGAAAGGCAGTGCGAGCGGAAGATCACCCGCTCGCCCTCCTCCGGTGCCGGCGAAATCTCCCTCGCCTGCGCTTGACGAACCCGCACAAGGTTCTCGCCGGGCAGACGCCGCGTCCGGCGGAGGAACTCGACGTGGTCCTCGTGGACGTTGGAGCCATCCCACGAGCTCGACAGCGCCATGGGAGCGATGCGGCGGGGAGCAAGACAAAGCGACAGCGGAACGGCGTGGCAAAGAGTTGCTGCGGCGAAGAGAAGAAGAAGGAGGGCGAGAAAGGGCGGAGTGAGGGAGAGCGCGCGAGCCTCTGCCGCTCCCCCTCCTCCTCCTACTTATAGACCGCATGGCGGAGCCGAGGAGGTGCGGCGTGGGGGAACGTGCGGATCTTCTGCGCCCACTCCCCCACTTCCCGCGATTATTGTGCCTTGATGGCAGATTAAAACCGCCGCGAGAAGGCGAGCGGTCCATGTGGGAAGTAGAAGATCCGTGCTCGGACCGAGGCCTGCGAGTGGCGGGCCCGGGCCTGCCGCGGCGTCCCGTCGCGCGCGAGCGTTGGCAGGATTTCCTCGCCACGTGGCCCGCATTCTCGCCTACGAGAAACGGAGCTTTTCCGAAGACGGCGCGCACGAGCGAAGCTGGCCCCTCGGGATAGGAAGCCGACCTAGCTTCTCGTCCCTTTGTCAGCCTCGAAGCTCAATCAGCTTCGGGGACTACTGTCGGAGTAAATAACCATGGGTAGCCTAGCCGGCTCCCCCTGGCCCTTCTGAAAAAATTACGAGCCGATTCGGCCCTCAAGAATCCAAGACACGGGGCCGCCTTCCCCTTGCCGGCTGTCTCCAGGCCGGCTATCGGAAGGCGGCCCGACTTCAGCCCTCATGAAGAGAAGCCGCGGGAGGGCCGGCTCCGAGAAGCCGGCCGCGAGGAGGCCGACTCCGAGAAGCCGGCTCCCATAAAGCGGTCAAGATCGTACCCTCGAAGTCTGCATCCACATAACGGCGATGTGACGAGGCGCGGCTACAGTGAAGCCTGCCACCCCCGAATCCCGGAGCATGCCTGGCACAGTGCGCCGTACGGGTGGCCATGACCCGTCCGGCGCAGCACTGTTGCCACATTGACCCTGATGTCATCCACGACGGGCTACCAGTACGGCCCACTGGCGGTGGGCCCCTTCGGGTAGAGAGACACCCGAAGGCGGCCACACCTCCCCCAGTCGACCCAAGATAGAGCCGGCTCCCCACAGCCGGCTTGCCACCTCCCTCGAAGAAGACGCCCCATTAAGGAGACAAGACGCGGAGGGGCTATAGTGATCGCCCACTGGGCGGCGGCACTGTAGCCACGCCCACTTCAGCGAAGCCCTCGCCACCAAGATTGAGTGACGGTAACCAGCCGCCGACACGGCCCTGACGGTGGGGCCTGCCTGTCGACCAAGGAACCGGCAGCCGGCGGGACCCACTAGCCGGCGGGCCCCAGCAGCCGGCGCAGAAGCCGGAGAGCATAGACACAGACGGCTGGGCCCTGCGCCCAGCCGGATTACCATTGTACCCCCGGGGGGTAGGCCTATATAAACCCCCCGGGGCATCCATGCAAGAGGGATGAATCCCTGCTAGTTTCAGACACCACATAGGGAGGAGAAGAGAGCAAGCCGTGCCCTTCTTCCTCCTCTCGCCAAACAGCTCAAGGAGCACCGTGTAGCTACTTGTTCATCTAGTGACCATGCGGAGACCCCGCAGAGCAGTAGTAGGGGTGTTATCTCCACGGAGAGCCCCGAAGCTGGGTAAGATTCGCCGGCGTGCATGTCTTCGCCTCATCCCGTTTCCAGGCACCGGCGACGTCTTACTGGCTCCCACAATGATAAGCCACTCGTTGGCATATGTCGCACCTACCACCCGACAAGGGCATAACATAATCTCGGTGAGACCGATTACACAAACTCGATGGGACCGATTTTGGTAATAAACTAACTAGAGAGTTGGTCAGGTAAACTCGGTGGGACCGATCGCTCATTTCAGTGAGACCGAAACGTTACGAAGGGAAAATAGAGAGTTTACATTGCAATCTCGGTGGGACCGATTGCTCATCTCGGTGAGACCGAGATCCCTATCAGTGAGACCGATTTGCCTAGGGTTTGTGGCAGTGGCTATGACATTTGAAACTCGATGGCGCCGGATAGGAAGAATCGGTGGGGCCAAGTTTGACTTTTGGTTTAGGTCATATGTGGATGTGAGAAAGTAGTTGAGGGCTTTAGAGCATATCACTAAGCATTTTGAGCAAGAACCTCATTAAGCAACATCTCATCCCTCCTTGATAGTATTAGATTTTCCTGTAGACTCAATGTGATCTTGGATCACTAAAATGGAAAATGTAGAGTCTTGAGCTTTGAGCTTGAGCCAATCCTTTATCCTTAGCATTTTGAGGGGTCCACTTTTCTCATCCATGCCATGCCAATCACTGAGCTTTCTTGAGATATTAATCTTGAAATGGCATTAGCTCAATGAGCTATATGTTGTTAGGAATTACCAAAACCATCTAGGGATAGTTGCACTTTCAATCTCCCCCTTTTTGGTAATTGATGACAACATATAGATCAAAGCTTCGACAAATGATAATAAGAGTGAAAAACATTGTCGCTTTGAGAAGTATGTGAAAAGCGAGAGCTCCCCCTAAATTTGTGCATAGTTTAAGATTTGCTTTGGACTGCAAATGCACAAAGAGTTAGGATAATGGGTTACTCTTCCATGTCACATACATCTTGGTGGAGCGCTCAAAATGATAATAATTAAAATACATGCACACATCACCAAGCAAAGTGAGTGATCATATGGAATATAAAAGGATAATGTCATCCAACAAGCATTAAGGTAGCATATGATCAAACACATGATCGTCCAAGTATCACACACAAGCATAAAGTATCTCAAACGAGCAGATAATAAAGTTCAACCACCAAGGAGAAACGCAAGAGAGAACAAAAGCAATACTCTCTCTCGAAGCCTATGATCTATACATTTTCTCCCCCTTTGGCAACAAGTTACCAAAAAGTTCATAAAAATGCATAGTGCTAAATCGTCACTCAGGCTTGGTCTTTGGGTGGTGGTGTAGATAGAACTCCAAGGACGAAGGCGTCAGTTGATGTAGATGGAGCTGGTGGAGTAGCTGCTGGAGCTGGTGGCACTGAAGCTGTAGCTGGTGCAGATGAAGTTGCTCTGGTGTCTGGAACAGGCACTGCAGCAGATCTCTGACCTCTGGGCACTCTAGCAAAAGCATCAGTGGTAGACTTGCCCTTCTTCTCCTGCACTTCATCCTGAAGTTGTTCAACGACTGACTGGGTCTCAGTGACCTTCACATCTAGGTCATAGAACTTCTACTCCACGATCCTCTCCAAGCTCTCCTGGTTTTGAGTCAGGGTAGCCAATCCCGTCTCAATCCTCAGAGTGGAGGCAATCAAGTAGCCAAGCTGATCTTGCTTGCTCTTCAGAAGATACTGAGATGCCTCTTCAGTGGTTGGCATCTTTGCAGCCTTTTCAGCCCTTGCCTTCTCCTTCTTGGCTTGTGCGTGCACAGAAGATGGTTCATTTTCATCCATCACCACAGTCTTGTCCTCAAATTCTGGGTAGATGGGCATGTGTTCCTTGTCCAGCAGATATGTGCCAGTGCCCATCTTGGAGTTGATTAGCTCCTGGATCTGTGGGGCATACCCACAACTCCTCTTCTAATCTGCAGCTGTCCTCTTTATGGTTTCCACAATTAGGCTCATGACCTTGAACTTCTGTGGAACATCAAAAATGTGTAGCAAGTTGATGGAGTGACCTCTGATCATCTTGTGATCACCTGACTTTGGCAAAAGAGTGTGCCTGAGGATCCAGTTGATTGTTGGCAAGCCTGACAGAAGGTAATGTAGTGATCCAAACTTGTGTGTCTCAAGAGCAGCATCTGGGATCTCTTTGTACATGTGTGCCATGGTGTTGTGATCCTTCTTCTTCTTGGCATAGACATCCAAGTCATCTTCTTGTTCTTCTGGGGCATTGATCAACTGAGCCCATTCTTCAACTATTGACTGGTACCTAGTACCTTCAGACATCCAGACAATTCTTCCATCTGGGTAGAAATGAGCTGTGGAGTAGAACTGCATGATGAGCTCATCATTCCACTTTGTGAGCTTCTGAGCCACAAACTCATCAACTCCACAAGCCTTGAAGCTGTCATATACACTAGGGAAGTGATCCTCATTTTCCTCAATGAATGTCCAATCGACCCATCTCATGTCACACACTATGGGCTTCTTGTCAACTAAGATAGTCTCATAGAAGTCCTGTTATTCCTTTGTATGGAACCTGTAGTCCACAGCAGTTCTTCTTCTGGTGGCATATGGATCTGACTCTCTCCATAGCCTCAATCCTGAATCCTTCCTTATCTTCATGTTCTCAGCTACTGGATGAGCATCATTGTGGTCTGGAATTTTTGGCTTCAACTTCCTCAAGACATGTGACTCATCATCTTCTTCTTCCATTGCAGCTTCAGGCACTAGGGCCTTGTTCTTCTCTGCTGCTGGGATGTTCCTGGTGCTCCTCTTGGATGCAGTTTTGGGTTTTGGAGCAGCAGTCTTAGGAGCAGTCTTAGGCTTAGATGGAACAGCCCCTGCCCTTATAGCATCTCCCATAAGCTTTTGAGCTTTGGGTGCTGGTGATGCATCCTCTTCCTCTTCCTCTTCTTCAGAGTCTTTCATTATTGAAGATCTCCCAAGCACTCTCGCAGTGGTCGTCTTGACCATTTCCTTTCTTTTCTTTTCTGCCACAACCTGCTCTTTGGGTGCAGATCCCAAATTTTCTTGAGTGGATGTTCTGGCTTTTGACATGGGAGCTCTCTTGGCAGGAACCTTTTACTTCATCCCTGACTTAGTGGCAGCAGCTGTGCCATATTCCTTTTTCAGGACTTTCCTCTTTGAGGTGGCCTCTTCCTCAGCAGCCACATAGTCCTCATCCTCAGAATCTAAGGTTTTCTTCTTGCTGGCCCTTGTGGCAGCCTTTAGCAAGTTGTTGGGTGTGCTCCTGCTTCCATCATCTGAGCTACTGGAGGGACTAGTGCCCTCACTCAAGTTCACTTGCTCCTCAGACTTGTTCTGGCTGTCACTCTGATCTGACATGATGCAAACACTGACAGCATACCATGTGAATAGATTATAGATGAGGTAGAGTGGATGAGCATCACGAAGTGCAGAGGTTTTTGCAAAAGAATGAATCAAAAACTTAGTTTAGTTTTCCACAGAAAGCATTTCGGATCTACCGATTTGAAATCTCGGTGATACCGAAGCAGCTGTTGGAACCTAACTAGTGAACTCGGTCAGACCGAGTCACTGTTTGGTGACATCGAGACTGGTAGGGTTTCACAAAGACTCGAACTCGGTCACACCGATTTGCAATTCTCAGTCAGACCGAGAATCACATGTGCAATGGCTGGAGCCAAATCGATGGAACCGATTCCAACAACTTGGTTGGTCCGAGATGGTTTTGGCGGAAACCTAACCCTAAATTTTCAATCCACATCTAAACTACAGAGTGTTTTCATTGGATAGAGTGATCTCAATCGTGGCAAGATACATGGCAAAACAATGTGCTGGGGAATCGGAGTGAGAATCATCACAAAGATCAAGTCCATACCCTAGTTCAGCGATGGACTTGCTACGGCGGCAACGGTGGAGACGATCCTATTGACGGCGGCGGAGACCAGCGACTGGAGGCGGCTGGCGACAAGGAGGACGATCCGGAGACCCAGGGAGGTAGAGCAGGCTGAGCGTGGGCGAAGAGGTTCGGAAAGTTTTCCAAATTTTGGCCCGTGGGTATAAATAGACTGACCCTGTCGGTGTGACCGAGTGGAACAACTCGGTGGCACCGAGATGCATAACTGCAAGCAGTTACTGCAACTCAGTGTGACCGAAAAGTTCAAATCGGTTACACCGAGATTAAAAACCTAGATCGACTTAGTGATCTCGGTATGACCGAAATGGATGAATCGGTTAGACCGAAATGCACAAAGAAGTTTTGGAAGTTTAAGTCTATGACGAATCAGGGACTCCGAGTGCTCCTCACACAGAGTGGTTCGAATCTGACTTGATCAAACTTCGTGATGCAGCATGAATAGAGTTTGAGACGAGAAGAGCATAGATAGATAGAGAAGGTTCTTAGGCATTCTTGTCCATCCACTTGGCAAGAGAAAAAGAACCCAACCAATCAAAAAAACAAGTGGATGTCCTCGAATGAGTAAATTATGCAACCAACATGCTCACACAATAAAATGACAAATGAAATATGTGGCAAAGCATGCACAAACAATTCTAGCATCTATCAAGCAATTGGCGATGACTAGGTCATCTATATATGAGTATATTGACTTAGGAGTCAAATGAGAACATTTGATCATAGGTCATACTCATCGTTTAAGCACAAGTGGGGTTACCACTTTTACATAAAGCGTTGTTGTGTTCACACCATTAGAGTTGCTTTAGCTCAATTCTTAGAGTAAAGCTCCCCCTAGATGTGAGATCCCCCCTAAGAGGGATGAACTAACCTTGGGTTTTGTCGATGATGACTTCATGTGGGTGTTGAAGATGTGGATGCTCAAAGTTGATGTAGATCATTTGGAGCAATCCTTTGGAGTGTGTTGCACTTTCAATACCTACACGGGTTAGTCCCACAAGGAACAAACAAGGATAACCATAGACATAGAGTAATGCACACACAAGATGATGTCTATGAGAGCATTAGGTTACCTTGTCCCTTGTCTTACCAACAAGAGGGTTTGTGACTCCTTGAACTAGTGCAAGACGTGGAAGTTGATTGCACTTGTTCTTGCCAAAATGATAAGAGTGAAGTATGTTGGCGGGGTCACCCTCAAGAACTCTCTAGTTCTTCTTCTTCGGGATCCACATCATCTTGATGGGAATCCTTGGAGTTGTAGTTGTACTTGATGAAGTGGAACTTGATGTAGTCTTGGGAACCCACTTGACCAAGGCCTTAGGAGCTTCTTCAAATGCATCAATTTCCTCTTTAAGCTTGTCCTTGCCTTTTTCTTTGTGGTCTTGTGGTGGAAGATCATCTTGAGCTTGTGTCCCTTTGAAAGAAGTAGGATCATACTTCTCTTGTTGAGGAACAAACTTCGTCTTGGGGTATTGATCTTCTTCCCACTCAACTCCATTGGCATTGAACTTTCGTTCAAAACCAATACCTAGGTTCTTCCGGTGCCTTCCTTGCTTACGTACAATTTCCTCGAATTGCTTACTCCCGGCAAGGCTCTTGTAAACACATTTCTCTATGATTCCCTTCAATAAGCTATTTTCTTGCTCAAGTGTAACTTGGCTAAGAGAATCATTAGTGGAATCAAGAGAACTACTAGAAGCAACAATATTGGATTTAGCGTGATTATTGTTACTACTAGAGGAAGAATCCTTCTTGTTCTTGTTACTAGACTTGACTTGAGGCATGTAAGTGGATAAGAGTAAACGCTTGGCAATGTAAGAAGAACTTTTCTTGCGAAGATCATCATTGATTGCCTTTAAGAACTCATGCTCTTGCTCAAGATTGAGCTTCTCAAAACGTAATTTCTCATGAGTCCTTAAAATTTCTCGATGATCTCCTAAGATAGTTTCATGAGCTAACTTAAGAGTGTTTAGTTCTTTAGTTAGAAACTCAATCTTCTCCTTATCATTGTCATTCGTTTTGTCTTGATTAGCATGATTAATTGATGTTTCATCATAGTATTCATCACTAGAGTTGTCAACAAGTAAATCATCATCACCTAACAAGTCATCTTCATCACTATTGAAATCGACATACTTGGGGTGTGATACCTTTGGACCTTTGGCCATGAAGCATCTTCCAATTCCTTCATTTGGTGAATCAAATATGTCATAGGAGTTGGTTGACACAAGTGCTAGACCAGCAACACCTTCATCTTGACTATATTCGGAGTCAGAGTGATAGCCTCTCTTGGAGTGGTTGTCGGAGTCGGAGCCGGATACCCATTCACCAACATGAGCTTGATGTCTTCGTTTTGTGTAGCTCCTTGATGACTTGTCCTTCCTTTCCGAATCCTTGCTTCTCCGAGATGTTCTTCATTCATAACGATCATCCCTACTCCTTCTCTCTCTTGATGGTGATTCTTCTCTTCTACTTCTTCTTTTTGGAGAATCTTCTCTTCTCTTGTAGGGGGGCGTACACTCATTTGAGTAGTGTTCGGGTCTTCCACAATTGTAGCAGTTTCGCTCTCGACTAGAAGATCTTTTGTCATTGTAGGACCTTGACTTGGAACTTCTCTCTTTGCTTCTACTCTTGTAGAACTTGTTGAAGATCTTCACCATTAGGCTCAATTCTTCATTGAAGGTTTGTTTCTCACTTGATGATGTGGGAGCTTCACACGAGGCTTTGTAAGCACCACTTGACTTGTTATGGAGCTCCTCCTTTCCCTTGAGTGACATCTCATGAGCAACAATTCTTCCAATGACTTCTATTGGCTTGAGATCTTTGTAATTTGGCATCATTTGGATCAATGTGCATACGGTATGATATTTTCCATCCAAGGCTCTTAGGATCTTCTTGATGATGAATTTGTCGGCCATCTCTTCACTTCCTAAGCCGGCAATCTCATTTGTGATAAGAGCAAGCCTAGAGTACATTTCAGCGACACCTTCACCATCCTTCATTTTGAACTTGTCAAGTTGACTTTGAAGCACATCAAACTTGGATTCCTTGACGGAGTCGGTACCTTCGTGCATATCAATCAAAGTATCCCAAATTTCCTTTGCATTCTCAAGACGGCTGACTTTGTTGAATTCTTCGGGGCACAATCCGTTGAAGAGGATATCACAAGCTTGAGCATTGTATTGTAGCATCTTCAACTCTTCCGCGGTAACTTCACGGTTCGGTTCTCTCCCATCAAAGAATTCACCTTGCAAGCCAATACACACAATAGCCCAAACGGCGGGGTTATGTCCAAGAATATGCATTTTCATCTTATGCTTCCAACTAGCAAAATTAGTGCCATCAAAGTAAGGACCTCTACGGTGGTAATTTCCCTCGCTAGACCCCAAACTTGTTGGGGAACGTAGTAATTTCAAAATTTTCCTATGCACATGCAAGATCATGGTGATGCATAGCAACGAGAGGAGAGAGTGTTGTCCACGTACCCTCGTAGACCGAAAGCGGAAGCGTTAGCACAACGTGGTTGATGTAGTCGTACGTCTTCATGATCCGACCGATCAAGTACCGAACGCACGGCACCTCCGAGTTCTGCACACGTTCAACTCGATGACGTCCCTCGAACTCCGATCCAGCCGAGCTTTGAGGGAGAGTTCCGTCAACACGACGGCGTGGTGACGATGATGATGTTCTACCGACGCAGGGCTTCGCCTAAGCACCGCTACGATATGACCGAGGTGGATTATGGTGGAGGGGGGCACCGCACACGGCTAAGAGATCCAAAGGATCAATTGTTGTGTCTATGGGGTGCCCCCTGGCCACGTATATAAAGGAGTGGAGGAGGGGAGGGGACGGCCCTCTCTATGGCGCGTCGTAGGGGAGTCCTACTCCCACTGGGAGTAGGATTCCCCCTTTCCTAGTAGAATTAGGAGCCCTTCCAAGTAGTAGGAGTAGGAGGGAAGGAAAGGGAAAGGAAAAGGAGAAGGAAGGAAGGGGGAGCCCCCCTCCCTAGTCCAATTCGGACCAGCCCATGGGGAGGGGTGCGGCCACCCTTTGAGGCCTTTCTATCCTTTCCTGTATGGCCCATTAAGGCCCAATACGAATTCCTGTAACTCCCCGGTACTCCCGAAAATACCCGAATCACTCGGAACCTTTCCGATGACCGAATATAGTCGTCCAATATATCGATTTTTACGTATCGACCATTTCGAGACGCCTCATCATGTCCCCGATCTCATCTGGGACTCCGAACTCCTTCGGTACATCAAAACACATAAACTCATAATATAACCGCCATCGAATTTTAAGCGTGCGGATCCTACGGGTTTGAGAACTATGTAGACATGACCGAGACACGTCTCCGGTCAATAACCAATAGCGGAACCTAGATGCTCATATTGGCTCCTACATATTCTACGAAGATCTTTATCGGTCAAACCGCATAACAACATACGCTGTTCCCTTTGTCATCAGTATGTTACTTGCCCGAGATTCGATCGTCGGTATCTCAATACCTAGTTCAATATCGTTACCGGCAAGTCTCTTTACTCGTTCCGTAATACATCATTCCGCAACTAACTCATTAGTTGCAATGCTTGCAAGGCTTTAAGTGATGTGCATTACCGAGTGGGCCCAGAGATACCTCTCCGACAATCGGAGTGACAAATCCTAATCTCGAAATACGCCAACCCAACAAGTACCTTCGGAGACACCTGTAGAGCACCTTTATAATCACCCAGTTACGTTGTGACATTTGGTAGCACAGAAAGTGTTCCTCCGGTAAATGGGAGTTGCTAATCTCATAGTCATAGGAACATGTATAAGTCATGAAGAAAGCAATAGCAACAAACTAAACGATCAAGTGCTAAGCTAACGGAATGGGTCAAGTCAATCACATCATTCTCCTAATGATGTGATCCTGTTAAAAATGACAACTGATGTCTATGGTTAGGAAACATAACCATCTTTGATCAACGAGCTAGTCAAGTTGAGGCATACTAGTGACACTCTGTTTGTCTATGTATTCACACATGTATTATGTTTCCGGTTAATACAATTCTAGCATGAATAATAAACATTTATCATGATATAAGGAAATAAATAATAACTTTATTATTGCCTCTAGGGCATATTTCCTTCAGTCTCCCACTTGCACTAGAGTCAATAATCTACTTCACATCGCCATGTGATTTAATACCAATAGTTCACATCACCATGTGATTAACACCCATAGTTCACATCGACATGTGACCAACACCCAAAGGGTTTACTAGAGTCAATAATCTAGTTCACATCGCTATGTGATTAACACCCAAAGAGTACTAAGGTGTGATCATGTTTTGCTTGTGAGAGAAGTTTAGTCAACGGGTCTGCCACATTCAGATCCGTAAGTATTTTGCAAATTTCTATGTCAACAATACTCTGCACGAAGCTACTCTAGCTAATTGCTTCCACTTTGAATATGTATCCAGATTGAGATTTAGAGTCATCTGGATCAGTGTCAAAATTTGCATCGACGTAACCCTTTACGACGAACCTTTTTGTCACCTCCATAATCGAGAAACATATCCTTATTCCACTAAGGATAATTTTGACCGCTGTCCAATGATCTACTCCTAGATCACTATTGTACTCCCTTGCCAAAAATAGTGTAGGGTATACAATAGATCTGGTACACAGCATGGCATATTTTATAGAACCTATGGCCAAGGCATAGGGAATGACTTTCATTCTCTTTCTATCTTCTGTCGTGGTCGGGCTTTGAGTCTTACTCAGTTTCACACCTTGTAACATAGGCAAGAACTCTTTCTTTGATTGTTTCATTTTGAACTACTTCAAAATCTTGTCAAGGTATGTACTCATTGAAGAACTTATCAAGTGTCTTGATCTATCTCTATAGATCTTGATGCTCAATACGTAAGCAGCTTCACCGAGGTCTTTCTTTGAAAAACTCCTTTCAAACACTCCTTTATGCTTTGTAGAATAATTCTACATTATCTCCGATCAACAATATGTCATTCACATATACTTATCAGAAATGTTGTAGTGCTCCCACTCACTTTCTTGTAAATACAGGCTTCACCGCAAGTCTGTATAAAACTATATGCTTTGATCAACTTATCAAAGCGTATATTCCAACTCCGAGATACTTGCATCAGTCCATAGATGGATCACTGGAGCTTGCATATTTTGTTAGCACCTTTAGGATTGACAAAACTTTCTTGTTGCATCATATACAACTCTTCTTTAATAAATCCATTAAGGAATGTAGTTTTGTTTATCCATTTGCCAGATTTCATAAAATGTGGCAATTGCTAACATGATTCGGATAGACTTAAGCATAGATACGAGTGAGAAACTCTCATCGTAGTCAACACCTTGAACTTGTCGAAAAACTTTTGCGACAATTCTATCTTTGTAGATAGTAACACTACTATCAGTGTCCGTCTTCCTCTTGAAGATCCATTTAATCTCAATGGCTCGCCGATCAATGGGCAAGTCAATCAAAGTCCATACTTTGTTCTCATACATGGATCTCATCTAGATTTCATGGCCTCAAGCCATTTCGCGGAATCTGGGCTCATCATCGCTTCCTCATAGTTCGTAGGCTCACCATGGTCAAGTAACATGACCTCCAGAACAGGACTACCGTACCACTCTGGTGCGGATCTCACTCTGGTTTACCTACGAGGTTCGGTAGTAACTTGATCTAAAGTTACATGATCATCATCATTAGCTTCCTCACTAATTGGTGTAGTAGTCACAGGAATAGATTTCTGTGATGAACTACTTTCCAATAAGGGAGCAGGTACAGTTACCTCATCAAGTTCTACTTTCCTCTCACTCACTTCTTTCAAGAGAAACTCCTTCTCTAGAAAGGATCCATTCTCAGCAATGAATATCTTGCCTTCGGATCTGTGATAGAAGGTGTACCCAACATTTTATTTTGGGTATCCTATGAAGATGCACTTCTCCGATTTGGGTTTGAGCTTATCAGGTTGAAATTTTTTCACATAAGCATTGCAACCTCAAACTTTAAGAAACGATAGCTTAGGTTTCTTGCCAGACCATAGTTCATACGGTGTCGTCTCAACGGATTTAGATGGTTCCCTATTTAACGTGAATGCAGTTGTCTCTAATGCATAACCCCAAAACGATAGTGGTAGATCGGTAAGAGACATCATAGATCGCACCATATCTAATAAAGTACGGTTATGACGTTCGAACACACCATTACACTGTGGTGTTCCAGGTGGCGTGAGTAGTGAAACTATTTCACATTGTTTTAACTGAAGGCCAAACTCTTAACTCAAATATTTTACCTCTGTGATCATATCGTAGAAACTTTTATTTTCTTGTTACGATGATTCTCCACTTCACTCTGAAATTCTTTGAACTTTTCAAATGTTTCAGACTTGTGTTTCATTAAGTAGATATACCCATATCTGCTCAAATCATCTGTGAAGGTCAGAAAATAACGATACTTGCCGTGAGCCTTAACACTCATCGGACCGCATACATCAATATGTATTATTTCCAATAAGTCAGTTGCTCGCTCCATTGTTCCGGAGAACGGAGTCTTAGTCATCTTGCCCATGAGGCATGGTTCGCAAGCATCAACTGATTCATAATCAAGTGATTCCAAAAGCCCATCAGCATGGATTTTCTTCATGCGCTTTACACCAATATGACCTAAACAGCAGTGCCACAAATAAGTTGCACTCTCATTATTAACTTTGCATCTTTTGGTTTCAATATTATGAATATGTGTATCACTACGATCGAGATCCAACAAACCATTTTTCATTGGGTGTATGACCATAGAAGGTTTTATTCATGTAAACAGAACAACAATTATTCTCTAACTTACATGAATAACCGTATTGCAATAAACATGATCCAATCATATTTATGCTCAATGCAAACACTAAATAAAATTTATTTTAGGTTTAACACTAATCCCGAAAGTATAGGGAGTGTGCGATGATGATCATATCAATCTTGGAACCATTTCCAATACACATCGTCACTTCACCCTTAACTAGTCTCTGTTCATTCTGCAACTCCCGTTTCGAGTTACTACTCTTAGCAACTGAACCAGTATCACATACCGAGGGGTTGCTACGAACACTAGTAAAATACACATCAATAATCTTTATATCAAATATACCTTTGTTCACTTTGCCATCCTTTCTTATCCGCCAAATACTAGGGGCAGTTCCGCTTGCAGTGACCAGTCCCTTTGCAGTAGAAGCACTTAGTCTCAGGCTTAGGTACAGACTTGGGCTTCTTCAATTGAGTAACAACTTGCTTCCGTTCTTCTTGAAGTTCCCCTTCTTCCCTTTGCCCTTTTCTTGAAACTAGTGGTCTTGTCAACCATCAACACTTGATGCTTTTCTTGATTTCTACCTTCGTCGATTTCATCATCATGAAAAGCTCGGGAATCGTTTTCGTCATCCCTTGCATACTATAGTTCATCACGAAGTTCTACTAACTTGGTGATGGTGACTAGAGAATTCTATCAATCACTATTTTATATGGAAGATTAACTCCCACTTGATTCAAGCGATTGCAGTACCCAGACAATCTGAGCACATGCTCACTGCTTGAGCTATTCTCCTCCATTTTTTAGCTATAGAACTTTTTTTGGAGACTTCATATCTCTCAACTCGGGTATTTGCTTGAAATATTAACTTCAACTCCTAGAACATCTCATATGTTCCATGACGTTCAAAACGTCTTTGAAGTCCCGATTCTAAGTCGTTAAGCATGGTGCACTAAACTATCAAGTAGTCATCATATTGAGCTAGCCAAATGTTCAGAGCGTCTGCATCTGCTCCTGCAATAGGTCTGTCACCTAGCGGTGCATCAAGGACATAATTCTTCTGTGCAGCAATGAGGATAATCCTCAGATCACGGATCCAATCCGCATCATTGCTACTAACATTTTTCAACTTAGTTTTCTCTAGGAACATATAAAAATTAAATGGGGAGCAACATCGCGAGCTATTGATCTACAACATAGATATGCTAATACTACCAGGACTAAGTTCATGATAAATTAAAGTTCAATTAATCATATTACTTAAGAACTCCCACTTAGATAGACATCCCTCTAATCATCTAAGTGATCACGTGATCCAAATCAACTAAACCATAACCGATCATCACGTGAAATGGAGTAGTTTTCAATGGTGAACATCACTATGTTGATCATATCTACTATATGATTCACGCTCGACCTTTCGGTCTCAGTGTTCCGAGGCCATATCTGCATATGCTAGGCTCGTCAAGTTTAACCTGAGTATTCTGCGTGTGCAAAACTGGCTTGCACCTGTTGTAGATGGACGTAGAGCTTATCACACCCGATCATCACGTGGTGTCAGGGCACGACGAACTTTGGCAACGGTGCATACTCAGGGAGAACACTTTTATCTTGAAATTTAGTGAGAGATCATCTTATAATGCTACTGCCGAACTAAGCAAAATAAGATGTATAAAAGATAAACATCACATGCAATCATAATATGTGACATGATATGTCCATCATCATCTTGTGCCTTTGATCTCCATCTCCAAAGCATCGTCATGATCTCCATCGTCACCGGCATGACACCTTGATCTCCATCATCTTGATCTATATCAATGTGTCATCACATGGTCGTCTCGCCAACTATTGCTCTTGCAACTATTGCTATCGCATAGCGATAAAGTAAAGCAATTATTTGGCGCTTGCATCTTATGCAATAGAGAGAAAACCATAAGGCTTTTGCCAGTTGTCGATAACTTCAAGAAAACATGATCATCTCACACAACAACTTATATCTCATCACGTTTGACCATATCATATCACAATATGCCCTGCAAAAACAAGTTAGACGTCCTCTACTTTGTTGTTGCAAATTTTACGTGGCTGCTACGGGCTTAGCAAGAACCGTTCTTACCTACGCATTAAAACCACAACGATAGTTCGTCAAGTTGGTGTCGTTTTAACCTTCGCAAGGACCGGGCGTAGCCACACTCGGTTCAACTAAAGTTGGAGAAACTGACACCCGCTAGTCACCTGTGTGCATAGCACGGCGGTAAAACCAGTCTCGCGTAAGCGTACGCGTAATGTCGGTCCGGGCCGCTTCATCCAACAATACCGCCGAACCAAAGTGTGACATGCTGGTAAGCAGTATGACTTATATCTCCCACAACTCACTTGTGTTCTACTCGTGCATATAACATCAACGCATAAAACCTGGCTCGGATGCCACTGTTGGGGAACGTAGTAATTTCAAAAATTTCCTACGCACATGCAAGATCATGGTGATGCATAGCAACGAGAGGAGAGAGTGTTGTCCACGTACCCTCGTAGAACGAAAGCAGAAGCGTTAGCACAACGCGGTTGATGTAGTCGTACGTCTTCATGATCCGACCGATCAAGTACCGAACGCACGGCACCTTCGAGTTCTGCACACTTTCAACTCGATGACGTCCCTCGAACTCCGATCCAGCCGAGCTTTGAGGGAGAGTTCCGTCAGCACGACGGCGTGGTGACGATGATGATGTTCTACCGACGTAGGGCTTCGCCTAAGCACCGCTACAATATTATCGAGGTGGTTTATGGTGGAGGGGGGGCACCGCACACGGCTAAGAGATCCAAAGGATCAATTGTTGTGTCTATGGGGTGCCCCCTGGCCACGTATATAAAGGAGTGGAGGAGGGGAGGGGATGGCCCTCTCTATGGCGCGCCCTAGGGGAGTCCTACTCCCACCGGGAGTAGGATTCCCCCTTTCCTAGTAGAACTAGGAGCCCTTCCAAGTAGTAGGAGTAGGAGGGAAGGAAAGGGAAAGGAAAAGGAGAAGGAAGGAAGGGGGAGCGCCCCCTCCCTAGTCCAATTCGGACCAGCCCATGGGGAGGGGTGCGGCCACCCTTTGAGGCCTTTCTATCCTTTCATGTATGTCCCATTAAGGCCCAATACGAATTCCGGTAACTCCCCGGTACTCCCGAAAATACCCGAATCACACGGAACCTTTCCGATGTCCGAATATAGTCGTCCAATATATCGATTTTTTCGTCTTGACCATTTCGAGACTCCTTGTCATGTCCCCGATCTCATTCGGGACTCCGAACTCCTTCGGTACATCAAAACACATAAACTCATAATATAACCGTCATCGAACTTTAAGCGTGCGGACCCTACGGGTTCGAGAACTATGTAGACATGACCGAGACACGTCTCCGGTCAATAACCAATAGCGCAACCTGGATGCTCATATTGGCTCCTACATATTCTATAAAGATCTTTATCGGTCAAACCGCATAACAACATACGTTGTTCCTTTTGTCATCGGTGTGTTACTTGCCCGAGATTCGATCATCGGTATCTCAATACCTAGTTCAATCTCGTTACCGGCAAGTCTCTTTACTCGTTCCGTAATACATCATTCTGCAACTAACTCATTAGTTGCAATGCTTGCAAGGCTTTAAGTTACCGAGTGGGCCCTAGAGATACCTCTCCGACAATCGGAGTGACAAATCCTAATCTCGAAATATGCCAACCCAACAAGTACCTTCGGAGACACCTGTAGAGCACCTTTATAATCACCCAGTTACGTTGTGACGTTTGTAGCACACGAAGTGTTCCTCCGGTAAATGGGAGTTGCATAATCTCATAGTCATAGGAACATGTATAAGTCATGAAGAAAGCAATAGCAACAAACTAAATGATCAAGTTCTAAGCTAACGGAATGGGTCAAGTCAATCACATCATTCTCCTAATGATGTGATCCCGTTAATAAAATGACAACTCATGTCTATGGTTAGGAAACATAACCATCTTTGATCAACGAGCTAGTCAAGTAGAGGCATACTAGTGACACTCTGTTTGTCTATGTATTCACACATGTATTATGTTTCCGGTTAATACAATTCTAGCATGAATAATAAACATTTACATGATATAAGGAAATAAATAATAACTTTATTATTGCCTCTAGGGCATATTTCCTTCCATACTCTCCTAGGTTGTGAAACCAAGGCTATGACCACCAAAAGCTATGGAAATCAAAGCAAATGGAGACCAAAGCTCTAATAACACTTGTAGGATTGAAAGTATGTCTAGAGGGGGGTGATTAGACTACTTGACCAAATAAAAATCTAGACTTTTCCCAATTTTAGTTCTTGGCAGATTTTAGCAACTTTGGACAAGTGAAGCAATCTTAGTACGATTCAAGCAAGCATGCAAAGAGTATATGAGCAGCGGAAAGTAAAGCATGCAACTTGCAAGAATGTAAAGGGAAGGGTTTGGAGGATTCAAATGCAATTGGAGACACGGATGTTTTTGTCGTGGTTCCGATAGGTGGTGCTATCGTACATCCACGTTGATGGAGACTTCAACCCACGAAGGGTAACGGTTGCGCGAGTCCACGGAGGGCTCCACCCACAAAGGGTCCACGAAGAAGCAACCTTGTCTATCCCACCATGGCCATCGCTCACGAAGGACTTGCCCCACTAGCGGTAGATCTTCACGAAGTAGGCGATCTCCTTGCCCTTACAAACTCCTTGGTTCAACTCCACAATCTTGTCGGAGGCTCCCAAGTGACACCTGGCCAATCTAGGAGACACCACTCTCCAAGAAGTAACAAATGGTGTGTTGATGATGAACTCCTTGCTCTTGTGCTTCAAATGATAGTCTCCCCTACACTCAACTCTCTCTCACAGGATTTGGATTTGGTGGAAAGAAGATTTGAGTGGAAAGCAACTTGGGGAAGGCTAGAGATCAAGATTCATATGGTAGGAACGGAATATCTTGGCCTCAACACAAGTGTAGGTGGTTCTCTTTCAGAAAAAGTAAGTTGGAAGTGTAGGTTCGTTTGATGGCTCTCTCCACGAATGAAGAGGTGGTGGAGGGGTATATATAGCATCCACACAAAATCTAACCGTTACAAATGAAGGAAATACGCCCTAGAGGCAATAATAAAGTTATTATTTATTTCCTTATATCATGATAAAAGTTTATTATTCATGCTAGAATTGTATTAACCGGAAACATAATACATGTGTGAATACATAGACAAACAGAGTGTCACTAGTATGCCTCTACTTGACTAGCTCATTAATCAAAGATGGTTATGTTTCCTAACCATGGACAAAGAGTTGTTATTTGATTAACGGGATCACATCATTAGTTGAATGATCTGATTGACATGACCCATTCCATTAGCTTAGCACCCGATCGTTTAGTATGTTGCTATTGCTTTCTTCATGACTTATACATGTTCCTATGACTATGAGATTATGCAACTCCCGTTTGCCAGAGGAACACTTTGTGTGCTACCAAACGTCACAACGTAACTGGGTGATTATAAAGGAGCTCTACAGGTGTCTCCAAAGGTATATGTTGGGTTGGCGTATTTCAAGATTAGGATTTGTCACTCCGATTGTCGGAGAGGTATCTCTGGGCCCTCTCGGTAATGCACATCACTTAAGCCTTGCAAGCATTGCAACTAATGAGTTAGTTGCGGGATGATGTATTACAGAACGAGTAAAGAGACTTGCCGGTAACGAGATTGAACTAGGTATGGGATACCAACGATCGAATCTCGGGCAAGTAACATACCGATGACAAAGGGAACAACGTATGTTGTTATGCGGTCTGACAGATAAAAGATCTTCGTAGAATATGTAGGAGCCAATATGAGCATCCAGGTTCTTCTATTGGTTATTGACCAGAGACGCGTCTCGGTCATGTCTACATTGTTCTCGAACCCGTAGGGTCCGCACGCTTAAGGTTACGATGACAGTTATATTATGAGTTTATGCATTTTGATGTACCGAAGGTTGTTCGGAGTCCCGAATGTGATCACGGACATGACGAGGAGTCTCAAAATGGTCGAGACATAAAGATTGATATATTGGAAGCCTATGTTTGGATATCGGAAGTGTTCCGGGTGAAATCGGGATTTTACCGGAGTACCGGGAGGTTACCGGAACCCCCCGGGAGGTATATGGGCCTTAGTGGGCCTTAGTGGAAGAGAGGAGAGGTGGCCAGAGATGGACCGCGCGCCCCTCCCCCCCCCTTGGTCCGAATTGGACAAGGAGAGGTGGCCGGCCCCCCTTCCTCCTCTCTCTCCTCTTCCCCCCCCCCTCCACGAATCCTATTCCAACTAGGAAAGGGGGGAGTCCTACTCCTAGAGGGAGTAGGACTCCTCCTGGCGCGCCTCTCCTGGCCGGCCGGCCCCCCTCCCTTGAACCTTTATATACAGAGGCAGGGGCACCCCCTAGAGACACAAGTTGATCCACGTGATCATATTCTTAGCCGTGTGTGGTGCCCCCTTCCACCATAGTCCTCGATAATATTGTAGCGGTGCTTAGGCGAAGCCCTGCGACAGTAGTACGTCAAGATCGTCACCACGCCGTCGTGCTGACGGAACTCTTCCCCGACACTTTGCTGGATCGGAGTCCGGGGATCGTCATCGAGCTGAACGTGTGCTAGAACTCGGAGGTGCCATAGTTTCGGTGCTTGATCGGTCAGGCCGTGAAGACGTACGACTACATCAACCAAGTTAACGCTTCCGTTGTCGATCTACAAGGGTACGTAGATCACACTCTCCCCCTCTCATTGCTATGCATCACCATGATCTTGCGTGTGCGTAGGATTTTTTTTGAAATTACTACGAAACCCTACAGTGGCATCCGAGCCTAGGTTTTATATGTTGATGTTATATGCATGAGTAGAACACAAGTGAGTTGTGGGCGATATAAGTCATACTGCTTACCAGCATGTCATACTTTGGTTCGGTGGTATTGTTGGACGAAGCGGCCCGGACCGACATTACGCGTACGCTTACGCGAGACCGGTTCTCCCGACGTGCTTTGCACATAGGTGGCTTGCGGGTGACAGTTTCTCCAACTTTAGTTGAACCAAGTGTGGCTACACCCGGTCCTTGTGAAGGTTAAAACAGCACCAACTTGACAAACTATCGTTGTGGTTTTGATGCGTAGGTAAGATTGGTTCTTGCTTAAGCCCGTAGCAGCCACGTAAAACATGCAACAAAAAGTAGAGGACGTCTAACTTGTTTTTGCAGGGCATGTTGTGATGTGATATGGTCAAGACATGATGCTAAATTTTATTGTATGAGATGATCATGTTTTGTAACCGAGTTATCGGCAACTGGCAGGAGCCATATGGTTGTCGCTTTATTGTATGCAATGAAATCGCGCTGTAATGCTTTACTTTATCACTAAGCGGTAGCGATAGTCGTGGAAGCATAAGATTAGCGAGACGACAACGATGCTACGATGGAGATCAAGGTGTCGCGCCGGTGACGATGGTGATCATGACGGTGCTTCGGAGATGGAGATCACAAGCACAAGATGATGATGGCCATATCATATCACTTATATTGATTGCATGTGATGTTTATCTTTTATGCATCTTATCTTGCTTTGATTGACGGTAGCATTATAAGATGATCTCTCACTAAATTATCAAGAAGTGTTCTCCCTGAGTATGCACCGTTGCGAAAGTTCTTCGTGCTGAGACACCACGTGATGATCGGGTGTGATAGGCTCTACGTTCAAATACAACGGGTGCAAAACAGTTGCACACGCGGAATACTCAGGTTATACTTGACGAGCCAAGCATATACAGATATGGCCTCGGAACACGGAGACCGAAAGGTCGAGCGTGAATCATATAGTAGATATGATCAACATAGTGATGTTCACCAATGAAACTACTCCATCTCACGTGATGATCGGACATGGTTTAGTTGATTTGGATCACGTAATCACTTAGAGGATTAGAGGGATGTCTATCTAAGTGGGAGTTCTTTAAGTAATATGATTAATTGAACCTAAATTTATCATGAACTTAGTACCTGATAGTATCTTGCTTGTTTATGTATGATTGTAGATAAATGGCCCGTGCTGTTGTTCCGTTGAATTTTAATGCGTTCCTTGAGAAAGCAAAGTTGAAAGATGATGGTAGCAATTACACGGACTGGGTCCGTAACTTGAGGATTATCCTCATTGCTGCACAGAAGAATTACGTCCTGGAAGCACCGCTGGGTGTCAGGCCTTCTGCTGGAGCAACACCAGATGTTGTGAACGTCTGGCAGAGCAAAGCTGATGACTACTCGGTAGTTCAGTGTGCCATGCTTTACGGCTTAGAACCGGGACTTCAACGACATTTTGAACGTCATGGAGCATATGAGATGTTCCAGGAGTTGAAGTTAATATTTCAAGCAAATGCCCGGATTGAGAGATATGAAGTCTCCAATAAGTTCTATAGCTGCAAGATGGAGGAGAACAGTTCTATCAGTGAGCATATACTCAAAATGTCTGGGTATAATAATCACTTGATTCAAATGGGAGTTAATCTTCCAGATGATTGCATCATTGATAGAATTCTCCAATTACTGCCACCAAGCTACAAGAGCTTCGTGATGAACTATAATATGCAAGGGATGAATAAGACTATTCCCGAGCTCTTCGCAATGCTGAAAGCTGCGGAGGTAGAAATCAAAAAGGAGCATCAAGTGTTGATGGTCAACAAGACCACTAGTTTCAAGAAAAAGGGAAAAGGGAAGAAGAAAGGGAACTTCAAGAAGAACAGCAAGCAAGTTGCTGCTCAAGAGAAGAAACCCAAGTCTGGACCTAAGCCTGAAACTGAGTGCTTCTACTGCAAGCAGACTGGTCACTGGAAGCGGAACTGCCCCAAGTATTTGGCGGATAAGAAGGATGGCAAGGTGAACAAAGGTATATGTGATATACATGTTATTGATCTGTACCTTACTAATGCTCGCAGTAGCACCTGGGTATTTGATACTGGTTCTGTTGCTAATATTTGCAACTCGAAACAGGGACTACGGATTAAGCGAAGATTGGCTAAGGACGAGGTGACGATGCGCGTGGGAAACGGTTCCAAAGTTGATGTGATCGCAGCCGGCATGCTACCTCTACATCTACCTTCGGGATTAATATTAGACCTAAATAATTGTTATTTGGTGCCAGCGTTAAGCATGAACATTATATCTGGATCTTGTTTGATGCGAGACGGTTATTCATTTAAATCAGAGAATAATGGTTGTTCTATTTATATGAGTAATATCTTTTATGGTCATGCACCCTTGAAGAGTGGTCTATTCTTATTGAATCTCGACAGTAGTAACACACATATTCATAATGTTGAAGCCAAAAGATGCAGAGTTGATAATGATAGTGCAACCTATTTGTGGTACTGCCGTTTAGGTCATATCGGTGTAAAGCACATGAAGAAACTCCATACTGATGGACTTTTGGAACCACTTGATTATGAATCACGTGGTACTTGCGAACCGTGCCTCATGGGCAAGATGATAAAACACCGTTCTCCGGTACTATGGAGAGAGCAACAGATTTGTTGGAAATCATACATACAGATGTATGTGGTCCGATGAATATTGAGGCTCGTGGCGGATATCGTTATTTTCTCACCTTCACAGATGACTTAAAGCAGATATGGGTATATCTATTTAATGAAACATAAGTCTGAAACATTTGAAAAGTTCAAAGAATTTCAGAGTGAAGTTGAAAATCATCGTAACAAGAAAATAAAGTTTCTATGATCTGATCGTGGAGGAGAATATTTGAGTTACGAGTTTGGTGTACATTTGAAACAATGCGGAATAGTTTCGCAACTCACGCCACCCGGAACACCACGGCGTAATGGTGTGTCCGAACGTCGTAATCGTACTTTACTAGATATGGTGCGATCTATGATGTCTCTTACTGATTTACCGCTATCGTTTTGGGGTTATGCTTTGGAGACGGCCGCATTCACGTTAAATAGGGCACCATCAAAATCCGTTGAGACGATGCCTTATGAACTATGGTTTGGCAAGAAACCAAAGTTGTCGTTTCTAAAAGTTTGGGGCTGCGATGCTTATGTGAAAAAGATTCAACCTGATAAGCTCGAACCCAAATCGGAGAAATGTGTCTTCATAGGATATCCAAAGGAGACTATTGGATACACCTTCTATCACAGATCCGAATGCAAGACTTTTGTTGCTAAGTTCGGAAACTTTCTGGAGAAGGAGTTTCTCTCGAAAGAAGTGAGTGGGAGGAAAGTAGAACTTGACGAGGTAACTGTACCTGCTCCCTTATTGGAAAGTAGTGCATCACAGAAAACTGTTTCTGTGACACCTACACCAATTAGTGAGGAAGCTAATGATAATGATCATGAAACTTCAGAACAAGATACTACTGAACCTCGTAGATCAACCAGAGTGAGATCCGCACCAGAGTGGTATGGTAATCCTGTTCTGGAAGTCATGATACTAGATCATGATGAACCTACGAACTATGAAGAAGCGATGGTGAGCCCAGATTCCGCAAAATGGCTTGAAGCCATGAAATCTGAGATGGGATCCATGTATGAGAACAAAGTATGGACTTTGGTTGACTTGCCCAATGATCGGCAAGCAATTGAGAATAAATGGATCTTCAAGAAGAAGACTGACGCCGACGGAAATATTACTGTCTACAAAGCTCAACTTGTCGCAAAAGGGTTTCGGCAAGTTCAAGGGATTGACTACGATGAGACCTTCTCACCCATAGCGATGCTTAAGTCTGTCCGAATCATGTTAGCAATTGCCGCATTTTATGATTATGAAATTTGGCAGATGGATGTCAAAACTGCATTCCTGAATGGATTTCTAGAAGAAGAGTTGTATATGATGCAACCGAAAGGTTTTGTCGATCCAAAGGGAGCTAACAAAGTGTGCAAGCTCCAGCGATCCATTTATGGACTGGTGCAATCCTCTCGGAGTTGGAATAAACGCTTTGATAGTGTGATCAAAGCATTTGGTTTTATACAGACTTTTGGAGAAGCCTGTATTTACAAGAAAGTGAGTGGGAGCTCTATAGCATTTCTGATATTATATGTGGATGACATATTACTGATTGGAAATGATATAGAATTTATGGATAGCATAAAGAGATACTTGAATAAGAGTTTTTCAACGAAAGACCTCGGTGAAGTTGCTTACATATTAGGCATAAAGATCTATAGAGATAGATCAAGATGTTTAATTGGACTTTCACAAAGCACATACCTTGACAAGATTTTGAAGAAGTTCAAAATGGATCAAGCAAAGAAAGGGTTCTTGCCTGTGTTACAAGGTGTGAAGTTGAGTCAGACTCAATGCCCGACCACTGCAGAAGATAGAGAGAAAATGAAAGATGTTCCCTATGCTTCAGCCATAGGCTCTATCATGTATGCAATGCTGTGTACCAGACATGATGTGTGCCTTGCTATAAGTCTAGCAGGGAGGTATCAAAGTAATCCAGGAGTGGATCACTGGACAGCGGTCAAGAACATCCTGAAGTACCTGAAAAGGACTAAGGATATGTTTCTCGTATATGGAGGTGACAAAGAGCTAATCGTAAACGGTTACGTTGATGCAAGCTTTGACACTGATCCGGATGATTCTAAATCGCAAACCGGATACGTGTTTACATTAAACGGTGGAGCTGTCAGTTGGTGCAGTTCTAAACAGAGCGTCATGGCGGGATCTACGTGTGAAGCGGAATACATAGCTGCTTCGGAAGCAGCGAATGAAGGAGTCTAGATGAAGGAGTTCATATCCGATCTAGGTGTCATACCTAGTGCATCGGGTCCAATGAAAATCTTTTGTGACAATACTGGTGCAATTGCCTTGGCGAAGGAATCCAGATTTCACAAGAGAACCAAGCACATCAAGAGACGCTTCAATTCCATCTGGGATCTAGTCCAGGTGGGAGACATAGAGATTTGCAAGATACATACGGATCTGAATGTTGCAGACCCGTTGACTAAGCCTCTTCCACGAGCAAAACATGATCAGCACCAAGGCTCCATGGGTGTTAGAATCATTACTGTGTAATCTAGATTATTGACTCTAGTGCAAGTGGGAGACTGAAGGAAATATGCCCTAGAGGCAATAATAAAGTTATTATTTATTTCCTTATATCATGATAAAAGTTTATTATTCATGCTAGAATTGTATTAACCGGAAACATAATACATGTGTGAATACATAGACAAACAGAGTGTCACTAGTATGCCTCTACTTGACTAGCTCGTTAATCAAAGATGGTTATGTTTCCTAACCATGGACAAAGAGTTGTTATTTGATTAACGGGATCACATCATTAGTTGAATGATTTGATTGACATGACCCATTCCATTAGCTTAGCACCCGATCGTTTAGTATGTTGCTATTGCTTTCTTCATGACTTATACATGTTCCTATGACTATGAGATTATGCAACTCCCGTTTGCCAGAGGAACACTTTGTGTGCTACCAAACGTCACAACGTAACTGGGTGATTATAAAGGAGCTCTATAGGTGTCTCCAAAGGTACATGTTGGGTTGGCGTATTTCGAGATTAGGATTTGTCACTCCGATTGTCGGAGAGGTATCTCTGGGCCCTCTCGGTAATGCACATCACTTAAGCCTTGCAAGCATTGCAACTAGTGAGTTAGTTGTGGGATGATGTATTACAGAACGAGTAAAGAGACTTGCCGGTAACGAGATTGAACTAGGTATGGGATACCGACGATCGAATCTCGGGCAAGTAACATACCGATGACAAAGGGAACAACGTATGTTGTTATGCGGTCTGACCGATAAAAGATCTGCGTAGAATGTGTAGGAGCCAATATGAGCATCCAGGTTCCGCTATTGGTTATTGACCGGAGACGTGTCTCGGTCATGTCTACATTGTTCTCGAACCCGTAGGGTCCGCACGCTTAAGGTTACGATGACAGTTATATTATGAGTTTATGCATTTTGATGTACCGAAGGTTGTTCGGAGTCCCGGATGTGATCACGGACATGACGAGGAGTCTCGAAATGGTCGAGACATAAAGATTGATATATTGGAAGCCTATGTTTGGATATCGGAAGTGTTCCGGGTGAAATCGGGATTTTACCGGAGTACCGGGAGGTTACCGGAACCCCCCGGGAGGTATATGGGCCTTAGTGGAAGAGAGGAGAGGTGGCCAGAGATGGGCCGTGCACCCCTCCCCCCTTGGTCCGAATTGGACTAGGAGAGGTGGCCGGCCCCCCTTCCTCCTCTCTCTCCTCTTCCCCCCCCCCTCCACGAATCCTATTCCAACTAGGAAAGGGGGGAGTCCTACTCCTAGAGGGAGTAGGACTCCTCCTGGCGCGCCTCTCCTGGCCGGCCGGCCCCCCTCCCTTGAACCTTTATATATGGAGGCAGGGGCACCCCCTAGAGACACAAGTTGATCCACGTGATCATATTCTTAGCCGTGTGCGGTGCCCCCTTCCACCATAGTCCTCGATATTATTGTAGCGGTGCTTAGGCTAAGCCCTGCGATAGTAGTACATCAAGATCGTCACCACGCCGTCGTGCTGATGGAACTCTTCCCCGACACTTTGCTGGATCGGAGTCTGGGGATCATCATCGAACTGAACGTGTGCTAGAACTCGGAGGTACCGTAGTTTCGGTGCTTGATCGGTCGGGCCGTGAAGACGTACGACTACATCAACCAAGTTAACGCTTCCGTTGTCGATCTACAAGGGTACGTAGATCACACTCTCCCCCTCTCGTTGCTATGCATCACCATGATCTTGCGTGTGCGTAGGAAATTTTTTGAAATTACTACAAAACCCTACAACAAATAACTTCCCAAACTCGGTCGGACCGAATAGTTAAACTCGGTCGGACCGATTCAGCAAAGCTAGTGACCATTAGGGTTTTCAGTGGGACCGACATGCAACTCGGTAGGACCGATATGATTAGGGTTAGGGCATAATGTAATCTCGGTGAGACCGATTACATAAACTCGGTGGGACCGATTTTGGTAATAAGCTAACCAGAGAGTTGGTCAGGTAAACTCGGTGGGACCGATCGTTCATTTCGGTGAGACCGAAACGTTACGAAGGGAAAATAGAGAGTTTACATTGCAATCTCGGTGGGACCGATCACTCATCTCGGTGAGACGAAATGTTACGAAGGGAAATAGAGAGATTACAACCCCATCTCGGTGAGACCGAGATCCCTATCGGTGAGACCGATTTGCCTAGGGTTTGTGGCAGTGGCTATGACATTTGAAACTCGGTGGCGCCAGATAGGAAGAATCGGTGGGGCCGAGTTTGACTTTTGGTTTAGGTCATATGTGGATGTGAGAAAGTAGTTGAGGGCTTTGGAGCATATCACTAAGCATTTTGAGCAAGAACCTCATTAAGCAACACCTCATCCCTCCTTGATAGTATTGGCTTTTCCTATAGACTCAATGTGATCTTGGATCACTAAAATGGAAAATGTAGAGTCTTGAGCTTTGAGCTTGAGCCAATCCTTTGTCCTTAGCATTTTGAGGGGTCCACTTTTCTCATCCATGCCATGCCAAATATTGAGCTTTCCTGAGATGTTAATCTTGAAATAGCATTAGCTCAATGAGCTATATGTTGTTAGGAATTACCAAAACCACCTAGGGATAGTTGCACTTTCATTATCAGGTTGAAGCTTTTTCACATAAGCATCGCAGCCCCAAACTTTAAGAAATGACAGCTTAGGTTTATTGCTAAACCACAGTTCATATGGTGTCGTCTCAACGGATTTAGATGGTGCCCTATTTAACGTGAATGCAGCCGTCTCTAAAGCATAACCCCAAAACAATAACGGTAAAACGGTAAGATACATCATAGATCGCACCATATCTAATAAAGTACGGTTACGACGTTCAGACACGCCATTACGTTGTGGTGTTCCAGGTGGCGTGAGTTGTGAAACTACTCCACATTGTTTCAAATGAAGACCAAACTCATAACTCAAATATTCTCCTCCACGATGAGATCGTAGAAACTTTATTTTCTTGTTACGATGATTTTCCACTTCACTCTAAAATTCTTTGAACTTTTCAAATTTTTCAGACTTATGTTTCATTAAGTAGATATACCCATATCTGCTCAAATCATCTATGAAGGTTAGAAAATAGTGATACCCGCCGCGAGCCTCAACACTCATCGGACTGCATACATCAGTATGTATTATTTCCAATAAGTCAGTTGCTCGCTCCATTGTTCCGGAGAACAGAGTCTTAGTCATCTTGCCCATGAGGCATGGTTCGCAAGCATCAAGTGATTCATAATCTAGTGATTCCAAAAGCCCATCAGCATGGAGTTTCTTCATGTGCTTTACACCAATATGACCTAAACGACAGTGCCACAAATAAGTTGCACTATCATTATTAACTTTGCATCTTTTGGCTTCAATATTATGAATATGTGTATCATTTGTTGGGGAACGTAGTAATTTCAAAAAAATCCTACGCACACGCAAGATCATGGTGATGCATAGCAACGAGAGAGGAGAGTATCGTCCACGTACCCTCATAGACCGTAAGCGGAAGCGTTATGAGAACGCGGTTGATGTAGTCGTACGTCTTCACGATCCGACCGATCCAAGTACCGAACGTACGGCACCTCCGAGTTCAGCACACGTTCAGCTCGATGACGTCCCACGAACTCCGATCTAGCAGAGCTTCACAGGAGAGTTCCGTCAGCACGACGGCATGATGACGGTGATGATGTTGCTACCGACGCAGGGCTTCGCCTAAGCACCATTACGATATGATCGAGGTCGGTTATGGTGGAGGGGGCACCACACACGGCTTGGAACAATCAACTTGTGTGTCCTAGGGTGCCCCCTGCCCCCGTATATAAAGGAGCAAGGGGGGAGGTCGGCCGGCCCTTGCAGGGCGCGCCAGGAGGAGGAGTCCTCCTCCTAGTAGGAGTAGGACCCCCCCCCTTTCCTACTCCTACTAGGAGGGGGAAGGAAGGAGGAGAGGGAGAAGGAAAGGGGGGCGCCACCCCCCTTCCCTAGTCCAATTCGGACTAGAGGGGGACGGGGCGCACGGCCTGCCCTGGCTGGCCCTCTCTCTCTCCACTAAGGCCCATGTGGCCCATTACTTCTCCGGGGGGTTCCGGTAACCCTCCGGCACTCCGGTTTTCTCTGAAATCACCCGGAACACTTCCGTTATCCGAATATAGTCTTCCAATATATTAATATTTATGTCTCGGCCATTTCGAGACTCCTCGTCATGTCCGTGATCACATCCGGGACTCCGAACTACCTTCAGTACATCAAATCACATAAACTCATAATATCGATCGTCACCGAACGTTAAGCGTGCGGACCCTACTGGTTCGAGAACTATGTAGACATGACTGAGACACATCTTTGGTCAATAACCAATAGCGGAACCTGGATGCTCATATTGGCTCCTACATATTATACGAAGATCTTTATCGGTCAAACCGCATAACAACATACGTTGTTCCCTTTGTCATCGGTATGTTACTTGCCCGAGATTCGATCGTCGGTATCTCAATACCTAGCTCACTCTCGTTACCGGAAAGTCTCATTACTCGTTCTGTAATGCATCATCCCGCAACTAACTCATTAGTTGCATTGCTTGCAAGGCTTATAGTGATGTGCATTACTGAGAGGGCCCAGATATACCTCTCCGACAATCGGAGTGACAAATCCTAATCTCGATCTATGCCAACTCAACAAGTACCATTGGAGACACTTGTAGAGCACCTTTATAATCAGCTAGTTACGTTGTGACGTTTGGTAGCACACAAGGTGTTCCTACGGTAATCGGGAGTTGCATAATCTCATAGTCATAGGAACATGTATAAGTCATGAAGAAAGCAATAGCAGTAAACTAAAACGGTCAAGTGCTAAGCTAACAGAATGGGTCAAGTCAATCACATCATTCTCCTAATGATCTGATCCCGTTTATCAAATGACAACTGAAAGTGCAACTACCCCTGGGTGGTTTTGGTAATTCCTAACAACATATAGCTCATTGAGCTAAAATTATTCCAAGATTAATATTTCAGGAAAAGCTTAATGAATGGCATGGCATGGATGAGGAAAGTGGATCCCTCAAAATTCTAAGGACAAAAAGTTTGGCTCAAGCTTCAAGATCAAGACTCTACATTTTATATTTTAGTGATCCAAGATCACATTGAGTCTATAGGAAAAGCCAATACTATCAAGGAGGGATGAGGTGTTGCTTAATGGCTTGCTTGCTCAAAATGCTTAGTGATATGCTCCAAAATCCTCAACTACCTTCCCACATCCACATATGACCTAAACCAAAAGTCAAACTTGGCCCCACCGATTCTTTCTATCCGGTGCCACCGAGTTTCAAATGTCATAGCCACTGCCACAAACCCTAGGCAAATCGGTCTCACCGATAGGGATCTCGGTCACACCGAGATGGGATTGTAATCTCTCTGTTTCCCTTCGTAACGTTTAGGTCTTACCGATATGAGCGATCGGTCCCATCGAGATTGCAATGTAAACTCTCTGTTTCCCTTTTGTAACATTTCGATCTCACCGAGATGAGCGAATCGGTCCCACCGAGTTTACCTGACCAACTTTCTGGTTAGCTTATTACCAAAATCGGTCCCACCGAGTTTGTGTAATCGGTCACACCGAGATTACGTTATGCCCTAACCCTAACCATATCGGTCCTACCGAGTTGCATCTCAGTCCCACCGAAAATCCTAACGGTCACTAGGTTTGCTGAATCGGTCCGACCGAGTTTAACCATTCGGTCCCACCGAGTTTGGCAAATTGTGTGTAACGGTTAGATTTTGTGTGGAGGCTATATATACCCCTCCACCCACTCTTCGTTGGTAGAGAGAGCCATCAAAACATACCTACACTTCCAATACACATTTTCTGAGAGAGAACCACCTACACTTGTGTTGAGGTCAAGATATTCCATTCCAACCATATGAACCTTGATCTCTAGCCTTCCCCAAGTTGCTTTCCACTCAAATCTTCTTTCCACCAAATCCAAATCCCGTGAGAGAGAGTTGAGTGTTGGGGAGACTATCATTTGAAGCACAAGAGCAAGGAGTTCATCATCAACACACCATTTGTTACTTCTTGGAGAGTGGTGTCTCCTAGATTGGCTAGGTGTCACTTGGGAGCCTCCGACAAGATTGTGGAGTTGAACCAAGGAGTTTGTAAGGGCAAGGAGATCGCCTACTTCGTGAAGATCTACCGCTAGTGAGGCAAGTCCTTCGTGGGCGACGGCCATGATGGAATAGACAAGGTTGCTTCTTCGTGGACCCTTCGTGGGTGGAGCCCTCTGTAGACTCGCGCAACCGTTACCCTCCGTGGGTTGAAGTCTCCATCAACGTGGATGTACGATAGCACCACCTATCGGAACCACGACAAAACATCTGTGTCTCCAATTGCGTTTGAATCCTCCAAACCCTTCCCTTTACATTCTTGCAAGTTGCATGCTTTACTTTACGCTGCTCATATACTCTTTTGCATGCTTGCTTGAATTGTGTGGAGATTGCTTGACTTGTGCTAAGATAGCTAAAATCTGCCAAGAACTAAAATTGGGAAAAGGCTCGATTTTTATTTGGTCAAGTAGTCTAATCACCCCCCCTCTAGACATACTTTCGATCCTACAACAACTCATGTTTATGGTTAGGAAACATAATCATCTTTGACCAATGAGCTAGTCAAGTAGAGGCATACTAGTGACACTTTGTTTGTCTATGTATTCACACATGTATTATGTTTCCGATTAATACAATTCTAGCATGAATAATAAACATTTATCATGAAATAAGGAAATAAATAATAACTTTATTATTGCCTCTAGGGCATATTTCCTTCAGTCTACCACTTGCACTAGAGTCAATAATCTAGATTACACAGTAATGATTCTAACACCCATGGAGCCTTGGTGCTGAGCATGTTTTGCTCATGAGAGAGGCTTAGTCAATGGGTCTTTAACATTCAGATTCATATGTATCTTGCAAATCTCTATGTTTCCCACCTAGACTTGATCGCGGATGGAATTGAAGCGTCTCTTGATGTGTTTGGCTCTCTTGTGAAATCTGGATTCCTTTGCCAAGGCAATTACACCAGTATTGTCACAAAAGATTTTCATTGGACCCGATGCACTAGGTATGACACATAGATCGGATATGAACTCCTTCATCCAGACTCCTTCATTTGCTGCTTCCGAAGCATCTATGTACTCCACTTCACACGTAGATCTCGCCACGATGCTTTGTTTAGAACTGCTCCAACTGACAGCTCCACCATTCAATATAAACACGTATCCGGTTTGCGATTTAGAATCGTTCGGATCAGTTTCAAAGCTTGCATTGATGTAACCATTTACGGCGAGCTCTTTGTCACCTCCATAAATAAGAAACATATCCTTAGTCCTTTTTAGGTATTTCAGGATGTTCTTGACCGCTGTCCAGTGATCCACTCCTGGATTACTTTGGTACCTCCCTCTAAACTAATAGCAAGGCACACATCAGGTCTGGTACACAGCATTGCATACATGATAGAGCCTATGTCTGAAGCATAGGGAACACTTTTCATTTTCTCTCTATCTTCTGCAGTGGTCGGGCATTGAGTCTTACTCAACTTCACACCTTGTAACACAGGAAAGAACCCTTTCTTAGCTTGATCCATTTTGAACTTCTTCAAACTTTATCAAGGTATGTGCTTTGTGAAAGTCCAATTAAGCATCTTGATCTATCTCTATAGATCTTGATGCCCAATATATAGGCAGCTTCACCGAGGTCTTTCATTGAAAAACTCTTATTCAAGTATCCTTTTATGCTATCCAGAAATTCTATATCATTTCCAATCAACAATATGTCATCCACATATAATATTAGAAATGCTACAGAGCTCCCACTCACTTTCTTGTAAATACAGGCTTCTCCAAAAGTCTGTATAAAACCATATGCTTTGATCACATTATCAAAACGTTTATTCCAACTCCGAGAGGCTTGCACCAGTCCATAAATGGATCGCTGGAGCTTGCACACTTTGTTAGCACCCTTTGGATCGATAAAACCTTCAGGTTGCATCATATACAACTCTTCTTCCAGAAATCCATTCAGGAATGCAGTCTTCACATCCATTTGCCAAATTTCATAATCATAAAATGCGGCAATTTCTAACATGATTCGGACGGACTTAAGCATAGCTACGGGTGAGAAGGTCTCATCGTAGTCAACTCCTTGAACTTGTCGAAAACCTTTCGCAAGAAGTCGAGCTTTGTAGACAGTAACATTACTGTCAGCGTCAGTCTTCTTCTTGAAGATCCATTTATTCTCGATGGCTTGCCGATCATCGGGCAAGTCAACCAAAGTCCACACTTTGTTCTCATACATGGATCCCATCTCAGATTTCATGGCCTCAAGCCATTTTGCGGAATCTGGGCTCATCATCGCTTCCTCATAGTTCGTAGGTTCGTCATGGTCAAGTAACATGACCTCCAGAACAGGATTACCGTACCACTCTGGTGTGGATCTTACTCTGGTTGACCTACGAGATTCGGTAGTAACTTGATCTGAAGATTCATGATCATCATCATCGGCTTCCTCACTAATTGGTGTAGGTGTCACAGGAACCGGTTTCTGTGATGGACTACTTTCCAATAAGGGAGCAGGTATAGTTACCTCATCAAGTTCTACTTTCCTCCCACTCACCTCTTTTGAGAGAAACTCCCTCTCTAGAAAGGATCCATTATTAGCAACAAATGTCTTGCCTTCGGATCTGTGATAGAAGGTGTACCCAACAGTCTCCTTTGGGTATCCTATGAAGACACATTTCTCCCATTTAGGTTCGAGCTTATCAGGTTGAAGCTTTTTTCACATAAGCATCGCAGCCCCAAACTTTAAGAAATGACAACTTTGGTTTCTTGACAAACCATAGTTCATAAGGCGTCGTCTCAACGGATTTAGATGGTGCCCTATTTAACGTGAATGCAGCTATCTCTAAAGCATAACCCCAAAACGATAGCGGTAAATTAGTAAGAGACATCATAGATCGCACCATATCTAGTAAAGTACGATTACGACGTTCGGACACACCATTACGCTGTGGTGTTCCGGGTGGCGTGAGTTGCGGAACTATTCTGCATTGTTTCAAATGAAGACCAAACTCGTAACTCAAATATTCTCCTCCATGATCAGATCGTAGAAACTTTATTTTCTTGTTACGATGATTTTCCACTTCACTCTGAAATTCTTTGAACTTTTCAAATGTTTCAGACTTATGTTTCATCAAGTAGATATACCCATATCTGCTCAAATCATCTGTGAAGGTGAGAAAATAATGATACCCGCCGTGAGCCTCAACATTCATCAGACCACATACATCAGTATGTATGATTTCCAACAAATTTGTTGCTCGCTCCATAGTTCCGGAGAACGGTGTTTTAGTCATCTTGCCCATGAGGCATGGTTCGAAAGTACCAAGTGATTCCAAAAGTCCATCAGAATGGAGTTTCTTCATGCGCTTTACACCAATATGACCTAAACGGCAGTGCCACAAATAAGTTGCACTATCATTATCAACTCTGCATCTTTTGGCTTCAACATTATGAATATGTGTATCACTACTATCGAGATTCATTAACAATAGACCACTCTTCAAGGGTGCATAACCATAAAAGATATTACTCATATAAATAGAACAACCATTATTCTCTAATTTAAATGAATAACCGTCTCGCATCAAACAAGATCTAGATATAATGATCATGCTCAACGCTGGCATCAAATAACAATTATTTAGGTCTAAAACTAATCCCGAAGGTAGATGTAGAGGTAGCGTGTCGACGGTGATCACATCGACTTTGGAACCATTTCCCACACGCATCGTCACCTCGTCCTTAGCCAATCTTCGCTTAATCCGTAGTCCCTGTTTCGAGTTGCAAATATTAGCAACAGAACCAGTATCAAATACCCAGGTGCTACTGCGAGCTTTAGTAAGGTACACATCAATAACATGTATATCACATATACCTTTGTTCACCTTGCCATCCTTCTTATCCGCCAAATACTTGGGGCAGTTTCGCTTCCAGTGACCAGTCCCTTTGCAGTAGAAGCACTCAGTCTCAGGCTTAGGTCCAGACTTGGGTTTCTTCTCTTGAGCAACAACTTGTTTGTCGTTCTTCTTGAAGTTCCCTTTCTTCTTCCCTTTACCCTTTTTCTTGAAACTAGTGGTCTTGTTGAAAGGATCGAGAAGAGGTGTCTAGAGGGGGGTGATTAGACACTAAGTAGCAAAAGTTGCAGTTTTTAATTTCGTTAAGTTGAAGTGGAGTTTCGGCACAAGTTTAACAAACACAATACATTTCAAGAAAGCATGCAAAGAGTATATGAGAAGCGGAAAGTAAAGCATGCAACTTGCAAGAATGTAAGGGAAGGGTTTGGAGAATTCAAACACAATTGGAGACACGGATGTTTTTGTCGTGGTTCCGATAGGTGGTGCTATCGTACATCCACGTTGATGGAGACTTCAACCCACGAAGGGTAACGATTGCGCGAGTCCACAGAGGGCTCCACCCACGAAGGGTCCACGAAGAAGCAACCTTGTCTATCCCATCATGGCCATCGCCCACGAAGGACTTGCCTCACTAGCGGTAGATCTTCACGAAGTAGGCGATCTCCTTGCCCTTACAAACTCCTTGGTTCAACTCCACAATCTTTGTCGGAGGCTCCCAAGTGACACCTAGCCAATCTAGGAGACACCACTCTCCAAGAAGTAACAAATGGTGTGTTGATGATGAACTCCTTGCTCTTGTGCTTCAAATGATAGTCTCCCGAACACTCAACTCTCTCTCACAGGATTTGGATTTGGTGGAAAGAAGATTTGAGTGGAAAGCAACTTGGGGAAGGCTAGAGATCAAGGTTCATATGGTGGGAATGGAATATCTTGGCCTCAACACATGAGTAGGTGGTTCTCTCTCAGAAAATGTGTATTGGAAGTGTAGGTATATTCTGATGGCTCTCTCCACGAATGAAGAGTGGGTGGAGGGGTATATATAGCCTCCACACAAAATCTAACTGTTACACACAATTTACCAATCTCGGTGAGACCGAATTGAGAAACTCGGTCGGACCGATTCAGCAAATCTAGTGACCGTTAGGGTTTTTTGGTGGGACCGACTGGATCAACTCGGTAGGACCGATGTGCTAGGGTTAGGGTAAATCCAAAACTCGGTTTGACCGATTACTCAAACTTGGTGGGACCGATTTGGGTAATAAGCGAAACAGAGAGTTGGCCAAGCAAACTCAGTGGGGCCGATTGCATATCTCGGTGGGACCGAAAATGTTGCAACAGGTAACAGAGAGTTTGCAAGCCCATCTCGGTGAGACCGAGATCCCATCGGTGAGACCGAACTGTTTAGGGTTTCTGGCAGTGGCTATGTCAACTGAACTCGGTGGCTCCGGATAGAAAGAATCGGTGGGGCCGAGTTGGATATTTGGTGTGGGACATATTTGGAAGTGAGAAAGTGGTTGAGGGCTTTGGAGCATATCACTAAGCACTTTGAGCAAGCAAGCCATTAAGCAACACCTCATCCCTTCTTAATAGTATTGGCTTTCCTATAGACTCAATGTGACCTTGGATCACTAAAATAGAAAATGTAGAGTCTTGAGCTTGGAGCTTGAGCCAATCCTTTGTCCTTAGCATTTTGAAGGGGTTCCACATCCTCTAGTCCATGCCACTTCATTGTTGAACTTATCTGAAACATACTAGGTAAAAGTGTTAGTCTAACAAGAGATATGTTGTCATTAATTACAAAAACCACCTAGGGAGCACTTGTGCTTTCAATCTCCCCCTTTTTGGTAATTGATGGCAACATACATCAGAGCTTTAGATAAAGATATAGAGAATAGCAAGTAAAGCTTTGGAAAGACATGTAACATGCATAGGCTCCCCCTACATGTATGCAAACATGTGAAGATGGAATATAGAAGCATGTGAGAGCATAACCATGACAGAGTAGCAATGTGTTACATGTATCTTGGCTATATGCATCAGGGCAAAAGATATGAATATGGGAAATGTACCTTCATGCCCATGAGTCCTTCTTGCAAACAATATGTACATTAGCAAGAATTTCTCATACACATGACTATGATGCATATACTTACCTTGTGGTCTTGAGTTGGCTAGGATGGGATGAGCCTGCGTAAACAAGGTTAGATAACACAGATGCACCCACTAGCTAGAGCAAACAAAAGAACCCACAAGAGTACCAAGACTGGAATGACATGTAGAGTGAGTACAGAGTACCACGATAGATATTGACATGTCCCCAAAGAGAAAGATATGAAATGAATTTAATAAATTTCTTTCCCTTGGATGTCTTGCTCCCCCTGAATCTAGCATGGGATACTGGGAGAAGATAGGGAACAGAAAAACAGAGCTCAAAGAAACAAATGAACAGAGCTAATGCACATAAGCACATATGAACATGTCTTTCCCCAAGAAGACATGTGGCATCTCTCCTCTTGAACATCAAGCATCTGGGATCCTTGAAGATTACTCTTTCCTGGAGTATTCCCTCCCCCTAGAGATCTCTCCCCCTAGAGATATGATTAAGCTTTGATGTGATCTCTCTCTCCCCCTTTGACATCAATTTCCAAGAAGGGTCTTCTGGAATTTGTTGTGAATGGGTTCGGTCCTTGAATCACAGTACAAAGCATTAAGGTAAATGTGATGCTTGCAGAGGACAAGATTCATTGAGTGGATCTGGATCAAGAATAAAGCAGGAATAAATGGCAAAATGTTTTTCCTGTAGTGAAATCAGTGTCACCGAGTTGTATGCTTCGGTTGCTCCGAAAATCTTTGGCTAGACCGGAGACATGAAACCGGTGGAACCGAGTTCATCACAGAGAAAAACACTTGTCACCTCAGCTCACTGGACAAATAAGATCTCACAAAGATTTGCAATGAATTGGATGCAGAAAATGCAGAACAAAAAACAAAGAAAAGAAGCTAAAAGATCTAGATGAAGTTTTTTTTTGAAAGGGGAAACAAATATGCATGAGACAATGCAAGAACACAGAAAAGAACACAAGAGAACTTCATCTAGAGTTGGGCGGTGACAAAGTCACCTATGTTAGAGTATATTGACTTAGGAGTCAAGTGAGATCACTTGATCATAGGTCGTACTCATCGTTTAAGCTCAAAATGGGGTTACCATTTTTCGTTTAAGTATCTTGATGTATTCACATCTTGTCGAGTTGCTTTGACTCGTGACTTGGAGTAAAGCTACTCTAAGATGGAATAACATACCTTGGGTGGCGGTGTTGATCTTGATCATGTAGTTGAACTTGTGTGGGTTGCTCAAGGTTGATGACTTGATGTAGCCCATCAAGAGTTGGGAGCACCCTTTGGATTTTGAGTTCATCTACCTACATGGGTTAGTTTTTGCAAGGAATAGCACTTGTGTATCCAACATTACAATCATGAAGCTCAACATAGAATTTGTCAAAGGATATGTTTGAAAGGTTTCATGCTTCCTTGTCATCAACCACCATTGTGTAGAGACTTGGTGATGTAGAGGTTGCTCAAGATGTGAGTGAGTTGCAATCTCATAGAATTAGATTCATCCAAGTACCTACAAGGGTTAGATAACATGCAAGATGCAAATTTTCAAGACATAAGATAATCATCATAGGAGAAATATCAAGTGATTAGTCGTAAGCTCAAGTCTTGCATGTATCCAATGGAGTTCCTACTCCAGGTTTGAAGCATCAATGATGTTCAATTCACCTCTTAACCTGCAAAACACTTTCTCATCAAGTGGTTTAGTGAATATATCCACTAATTGCTTATCGGTGTGAACATGCTTAAGGTTTATGTCACCCTTAGCAACGTGATCTCGAATGAAATGATGACGAACTTCAATATGCTTAGTTCGAGAGTGTTTCACGGGATTGTGAGCAATCTTGATAGAACTTTCATTGTCACAAAGTAATGGAACATGTTTCACATATATCCCATAATCTTTAAGAGTTTGGGTCATCCAAAGTAATTGAGCACAACATGAACCAGCGGCAATGTATTCCGCTTCGGCGGTGGATAAGGATACCGAGTTTTGTTTCTTGGAAGACCAAGACACAAGAGATCTACCAAGGAATTTACAAGTACCCGAGGTGGACTTTCTATCAACCTTGTCACCAGCATAGTCCGAGTCGGAGTAGCCAACAAGATCAAAGGAAGCCCCCTTTGGATACCAAATGCCAAAATTTGGTGTATGTATTAAGTATCTCACTATCCTCTTCATGGCCTTAAGATGACATTCCTTAGGAGCATCTTGATATCGTGCACACATGCACACACTTAGCATGATATCGGGACGTGAAGCACATAGATATAACAATGAACCAATCATAGAGCGGTAAACTTTTTGATCAACCGGTTCACCATCTTTGGTCAAATCAAGATGTCCACTAGTAGGCATGGGTGTAGTCATACCTTTGCATTCTTGCATATTGAACTTCTTGAATAAGCCCTTGGTGTACTTCGTTTGAGAGACAAAGGTGCCTTCCTTAGTTTGCTTGATTTGCAAACCAAGAAAGAATTTGAGTTCACTAATCATAGACATCTCAAACTTCTCCGACATTAGCTTCCCAAACTTTTCACTAAAATGAGGGTTAGTTGATCCAAATATAATATCATCGACATAAATTTGGCATACAAATAGTTCTCCATTAACCCTTTTAGTAAAAAGAGTAGAATCTATTTTTCCAATTTCAAAGCCTTTTTCAATAAGGAACTTGGTCAAGCATTTATACCATGCTCTAGGAGCTTGTTTAAGACCATAAAGGGCTTTGTGAAGTTTGTAGACATGATTAGGTTTCTTAGGATTGACAAAGCCGAGAGGTTGCTTAACATAAACTTCCTCCTCAATTTCACCATTTAGAAAAGCACTTTTAATGTCCATTTGGTATAAAGTGATATCATGGTGATTAGCATAAGCAAGTAAGATGCGAATGGACTCAAGTCTAGGAACGGGAGCATATGTCTCACCATAGTCCATACCTTCGACTTGTGTGTAGCCTTGGGCGACGAGACGTGCTTTGTTGCGAACCACTTGTCCATCTTCATCTTGCTTGTTGTGGGACACCCATTTGGTACCGATGATGTTGTGGTTGTTGTCGGGCTTCTCGACCAATGTCCACACTTGATTTCTCTCAAAGTTGTGTAGCTCTTCATGCATAGGGTTTATCCAGTCCGGATCCTCCAATGCTTCTTCAACCTTCATAGGTTCAATGTTAGAGATGAATGAGTAATGTTCACAAAAGTTAGCCAAACGAGTTTTAGAGCGAGTGATTCTCCCGGTTTGGATATCATTGTAGATTTGCTCCACAGGATGATCTTTAGCAATTCTTACTCGAACTCGTGAAAGCTTTTGCTTGGGTCTTGGTTGAGCATCTTCTTCATCTTGTTCTTCTTCTTGGCCTTCTTCATTGTTAGCGTTGTCGTTCTCTTGTCGTGGTGGAGAAGGAGGTTGTTGACGTTCGTCTTGGTGCACTTCCTCGTTTTCTTCATCTTGGTGTGTCCCACTCATGGATGCTTCCGTATCAACTCTTGGTTCACCTTGTCGTGAGGTAGAAGCTTCCACTTGGATGGACGAGGTACTCTCCTTTATCTCCATTGGACGAATCTTGCCAATAGACAAGTCTTGGATTGCTTCCGAGGGATCTTTGTATCCTACATCAATTGGCAATTGCTCTACTTGCGAGTCGTTAGATTCATCAAACTTCACATCTACCGTTTCTTCAACCTTTCGGGTGAAATTGTTGTAGACACGGTATGTGTGAGAGTTTGAGCCATAACCAAGTAGGAAACCTTCATGAGACTTAGGAGCAAATTTAGAACGACTATGCTTATCAAGAATGTAGCACTTTGAGCCGAATACTCGAAAGTATCCAACTTGGGGTTTGTTACCGGTGAGGAGCTCGTATGCCGTCTTGCCGAGTAGCTTGATACTAAGTTCATGATAAATTAAAGTTCAATTAATCATATTACTAAAGAACTCCCACTTACATAGACATCCCTCTAGTCATCTAAATGATCACATGATCCATATCAACTAAACCATGTCCGATCATCACGTGAGATGGAGTAGTTTTCAATGGTGAACATCACTATCTTGATCATATCTACTATATGATTCACGTTCAACATTTCGGTCTCCGTGTTTCGAGGCCATATCTGCATATGCTAGGCTTGTCAAGTTTAACCCGAGTATTCTGCATGTGCAAAACTGGCTTGCACGCATTGTATGTGAATGTAGAGCTTATCACATCCGATCACCACGTGGTGTATCGGCACGACGAACTATAGCAATGGTGCATACTCAGGGAGAACACTTATACCTTGAAATTTAGTGAGGGATCATCTTATAATGCTACCGTCGTACTAAGCAAAATAAGATGCATAAAGGATAAACATCACATGCAATCAAAAATATGTGACATGATATGGCCATCATCATCTTGTGCCTTTGATCTCCATCTCCAAAGCACCGTCATGATCTCCATCGTCACCGGCTTGACACCTTGATCTCCATTGTAGCATCGTTGTCGTCTCGCCAACTATTTCTTCTACGACTATCGCTACCTCTTAGTGATAAAGTAAAGCAATTACATGGCGATTGCGTTTCATATAATAAAGCGACAACCATATGGCTCCTGCCAGTTGCCGACAACTGTTACAAAACATGATCATCTCATACAACAATTTATATCGCATCACGTCTTGACCATATCATCACAACATGCCCTGCAAAAACAAGTTAGACGTCCTCTACTTTGTTGTTGCAAGTTTTATGTGGCCGCTACGGGCTCTAGCAAGAACTGTTCTTACCTACGCATCAAAACCACAACGATTTTTCATCAAGTGTGTTATTTTAACCTTCAACAAGGACCGGCCGTAGTCAAACTCGATTCAACTAAAGTTGGAGAAACAGACACCTGCCAGCCACCTGTGTGCAAAGCACATCGGTAGAACCAGTCTCATGAATGCGATCATGTAATGTCGGTCCGGGCCGCATCATCCAACAATACCGCAAAATCAAAGTAAGACGTTGGTGGTAAGCAGTATGACTATTATCGCCCACAACTCTTTGTGTTCTACTCGTGCATATCATCTACAGATAGACCTGGCTCGGATGCCACTGTTGGGGAACATAGCATGCAATTTCAAAAAAAAAATCCTACGATCACGCAAGATCTATCTAGGAGATGCATAGCAACGAGAGGGGGAGAGTGTGTCCACGTACCCTCGTAGACTAAAAGTGAAAGTGTTAGGTTAACGCGGTTGATGTAGTCGAACGTCTTCACGATCCAACCGATCCAAGTACCGAATATACGACACCTCCGTGTTCAGCACACGTTCAGCTCAATGACGTCCCTCGAGCTCTTGATATAGTAGAGGGTCGAGGGAGAGTTCCGACAGCACGACAGCGTGGTGACGGTGATGGTGATGTGATCTGCGCAGGGCTTCGCCTAAGCACTACGACGCTATGACTGGAGGAGTAAACTGTGGAGGGGGGCACCGCACACGGCTAAGAGAAATCTTGGTGTCCCTTTGGAGCGCCCCCCGCCCCCATATATAAAGGAGGGGGAGGAGGTGGATGGCCAGGGGTGGCGCGCCATGAGGGGGGAGTCCTACTAGGACTCCGTTCCTAGTAGGATTCGGACCCCCTTTCCTTCCAACCGAGAGGGGGAAAGGGGAAAGGAGGGAGAGGGAGAAGGAAAGAGGGGGGCCCTCCCCTTGTCCAATTCGGATTGGGCAAGGGGGGGCGCGCGCCTCCTTCCGTGGCCTGCCTCCTCTCCTACACTATGGCCCATTAGGCCCATTAACTTTCCTGGGGGGTTCCGATAGCCTCCCGGTACTCCGAAAAATCCCTGAACCTTATCGGAACCATTCCGGTGTCCGTATATAACCTTCCAATATATGAATCTTTACCTCTCAACCATTTCGAGACTCCTCGTCATGTCCGTGATCTCATCCGGGACTCCGAACAAACTTCGGTCACAAAAACACATAACTCATAATACAAATCGTCATCGAACGTTAAGCGTGCGGACCCTACGGGTTCAAGAACTATGTAGACATGACCGAGACTCATCTCCGGTCAATAACCAATAACCTGCATGCTCATATTGGTTCCTACATATTCTACGAAGATCTTTATCGGTCAAACCGCATAACAACATACGTAATTCCCTTTGTCATCGGTATGTTACTTGCCCGAGATTCGATCATCGGTATCCTCATACCTAGTTCAATATCGTTACCGATAAGTCTCTTTACTCGTTCCGTAATGCATCATCCCGCAACTAACTCATTAGTCACATTGCTTGCAAGGCTTATAGTGATATGCATTACCGAGAGGGCCCAGAGATACCTCTCCGATACTCAGAGTGACAAATCCTAATCTTAATCTATGCCAACTCAACAAACACCTTCGGAGACACCTGTAGAGCATCTTTATAATCACCCGGTTATGTTGTGACGTTTGATAGCACACAAGGTGTTCCTCTGGTATTCGGAAGTTGCATAATCTCATAGTCATAGGAACATGTATAAGTCATGAAGAAAGCAATAGCAATAAAACTAAGCAATCATTATGCTAAGCTAACGGATGGGTCTTGTCCATCACATTATTTTCTAATTATGTGATCCCGTTCATCAAATGACAACACATGTCTATCGTCAGGAAACTTAACCATCTTTGATTAACGAACTAGTCAAGTAGAGGCATACTAGGGACACTCTGTTTTGTCTATGTATTCACACATGTACTAAGTTTTCGGTTAATACAATTCTAGCATGAATAATAAACATTTATCATGATATAAGGAAATATAAATAACAACTTTATTATTGTCTCTAGGGCATATTTCCTTTAAAATTACGAAGCCACACTGCAGTTTTCACCTGCTCTCTACCTAGCTTCGCTAAGCCATGACTCACAGAGTTGGCTTCGCGGTTTATCTTAATAATAGATACATCTCTTTCCTCGATATGTTCTCGAATAACCTAAACCCTAGATGAATATCGAGATGTGTTGGGCGTAGATGGATTCACCAAAGTGACCTCTTCAGAACTATCGGTCTCCAACGTCAACGGCAGGGGTGACCAATGTAGGGCAAGGGCGAGGCCTTCCTCCGTTGCTGCCAACTCCGCGTCCACCGCGTCTGCACAGCCGAAGAGGTACCTGCATGCAACGAAGATAGACGATCCCACAGAATCTCGGAGTGCCATCCCAGTCCCCACTGGTTTATTCATGAAATCGATCCATGTGGGAAAGGGATCTAATGGAAAAAGCACTGCAACGATTAAGGTGAAGACTATACAACATGGTGTTTGTTTCCTGGGAGGAAGAATATGTGGAGGGGAGGTGGAGGTGAGGCCTTGATTCAATGGACGAGGACGAAAAAGGGAATTTTGTCGTGACACGGTTTGCGCTCACTCTCACTGAAGAATGAATCCTAACACCGGTCCACACGCTTTGTCAAGTCACAAGTATGAGGTTTGGGGTATTAAATTGGACCCCTTACGTTGTCCTCATATGCCCGGACTATCCGCATACCCTCGTACTCAATCCATACATGGAGGCCTTGTTGACACCAACTGAATGACTGGTGAAGACTTGTACCCATTAACGAACGATACTTCGGTGCCTTAAGACACCTACCTTTGTGTCTATGACATATGAACTCAACAGGTGGCTGGCCCACATGTCAATGACCCAAAGGGCATATACTTTTAAGGCACCGAAGCTGCTTCCGCCATTGACCATCGTCGAGAATCAAATAACAAGTTGGTTGTATTACCCGGTGTCCGATCAGGGACGAATCTAGGGGGGGACGAGGGGGGGCGAGACCCCCCCCCCCAACGATCGCCTCGTCCCTTGACAGCGATGGCTTGTTCGCTAAAAAAAATCACGTGCGCACTTGATCGTAGCTCGTTCGCCCCCCCTATGCCTCTTGGGCCTTTTTATTAACGTGAAGCCTGAGCCCATATATAGTCCATTTGCAAGTTAAAAACACAAAGTCCACGTAAAGAAGAATGCTATGCAGCCCATCGTGGTCTCTTCGATAGAAAAAGGCCATCGTGGAAGGCAAAGTGGCTTGTTAGTTGCAGCCACTACGCGGGGACAGATCTAAAAAAACATGTCTATCGCTGCTAATATCTCCCTTTCCAAGCCGCCATGAACTGTAGGCCTGCTGCGATCGGATCTGTCCATCGCGCTCGCGCTGTTGCGCCGCCATCTAGAAACGGAGAAGGGAAGGGGACGCCAGGACAGACATGCGTCGATCAGCGGACCACGGACAGGTTGCCGGCAAGCCGGACGCATGGATGTGCGGCAACAACATGAGGGGAAAAGGTATTTTATTTCGCATCAGATTAGTTCGTGGCTTTACAAATTATTGAAGAATAATCATACACGGTAGGCATTAAGAATCAAATTATGTCATTTTTAGTTATCATTTGTGCTTGTGTAGATGTGAAGAGGAAGAGAGCAGAATCAATTCATATTTTTTAAACCCAGTTGATTCAAGCTCTCAACTGTCGGAATATGATGCTACTGCAGACGATGTGCAACACTTCAATTGATGCCATGGTGTAGGCAAGAAGTATTTAATTTTGAACATTTAGAATTTCATAATACATGATATTTAATAATTTTTCTCTATTGATTGCATCAGGTGGTTACTGTCCAAATCATCTCCCTTCGAAGGAAAGATGAATATGGGGATTTCAAGAACCAAGGTAATAGCCGGAACATAATTTAGTTCTTATGCAAACTCCTAATCAAACAATTATGCCACTAATAAAATTTCATGAATCTACATCTCTTGTGTCGTTGTCTTTATAGGAGTATTAGTTTGCTATATACCATTGTCCTTTTATCATTGCAAGAGGCGGGTTAGTTCTATTGTGAAATTAGTGTAAAGGTGTTAACCTAAGGAAAAAATAAAATCTTATGCCGTTGTCTTCGCCCTCCCTATGCTCAAATCCTGGCTCCGTCTCTGTGTCCGATGCTCTGTCCATTACGAAGCTGGTTGCCTTGAAACAAATAGAGTTAAAAAACACTGACAGTAGCACTAAATGCCAAGAAGGAGTAACCTAACAAGGAAATAGGAATCCCTTGAACAAAATACACTGGCAAGCAACCAAGAGACACGTACGGCCACACAGAGAATGGCGAACAACGGCGGCAGCAGCCGCCGCGGGGACGACGGCGTCGGCGTCGGCGTGACCCCATCCCGATGGCGTTTCTTCCGGCCAACGGCCGGCACGCCGCTGGCGGCCGCCGGCAGCATGAGCATCCGCTCGGTTCTCAACCGTCTCAACTCGTCCGTCGACGCGTCCGGGACGCGCCCCGTCGTGCCGCTCGGCCACGGCGACCCCACCTCCTCCGCCTGCTTCCGAACCGCGCCGGAGGCCGAGGACGCCGTCGTGGACGCGCTCCGCTCCAGGAAGCACAACGGCTACTCCCCCACCGTCGGTGTGCCCCAGGCGCGCAGGTGAGCACGTCCACCCACCCGCCCACGGGCCGGCTACTCCACCAGCATCGGTGTATGGCCAGGATTCAATCTGCTCCATGTATGGCTAGGAAAGGAAACTATCTAGTCGTCTGGAATATACTCCTAGGAGTGTTCTCATAAATGCACTTACCCTGTTTGATGTATTTCGCAGTAGGAGTAGCACAAAACAACACAACCTACGTACTAATCTAGGACTACTTCTTTTGAACACGTTTCATCCGAGTAATTGAATTTATTGGCATGAGGTGTTCATTTATAAATTTTCAACCTGTAACATTTAGTTTGTCCAAAATTTTGCTGGCCAACATCACATTATCTGTATCCAAAAGTTGCCATCCCAGGACAGAGCATCTCATATCTGTTTGCCAAAACACAGTGCTATTGCAGAGTACCTGTCTCGAGACCTTCCTTATGAGCTTTCACCAGATGATATCTACCTGACCTCCGGATGCGTCCAAGCCATCGAGATCATGATCTCCGTCCTTGCCCAGCCCGGGGCTAACATCTTGCTCCCAAGACCCGGGTTTCCGATGTACGAGTCACGGACCACATTCAGCGAGCTAGAGGTTCGATATTTCGACCTCGTCCCTGAAAGAGGCTGGGAGGCAGACCTTGAGTCTGTGAAGGCTATCGCTGATGAGAACACGGTTGCGATACTCATCATCAATCCCAGTAACCCTTGTGGGAGTGTCTACTCACACGATCATTTGGCCCAAGTGAGTATATGTTCCTAGAAAAGTAAGTAAGTCTACAGTGTGTTCACTACTGTTTTGTATCTGATGCAGTTTGCCCAACATGTATTTGCAATGAGCAGATTGCAGAAACCGCAGGAGAACTTGGCATATTGATAATTGCTGATGAGGTATACGACCACTTGGCATTTGGAAGTAAGCCTTTTATACCAATGGGCATTTTTGGCAAGACGGTCCCAGTCATCACCTTGGGAGCTATATCTAAAAGATGGCTTGTGCCTGGTTGGCGACTTGGATGGATCGCAACGTGTGACCCAAATGGCATCTTAAAGGAAACCAAGGTGACCATTTGATCTACAATTGGATGCATCTTCTATTTTGGTATTTGCATTCTGACTGTGGCGAATGGCCAATCCATTATATATAAATTTTGCGCTTCATCCTGTCTAAAACAGTTTAGTTGATAACAAAACTTGAGTTGTTTTTGTGCCATACTGGCTTGAAATTTTGGGCGAGTTCAAAGCAACATACTGTGCCATACTTACATGTTGTTTCGTTGGTAACTGAGTTTCGAAGTACAATTACGGAAATTTCTGTGTACCCTCCTAAAGTTTTTGCTATCGACGTGTACCGAGTCCTTCTGAAAGGTCATGTTGGTAGTCTTAATATTATCACCCGGTTGTGTGGCTTGGTTACTTATCTTTGTTCTCCTAACAGATTGACCAGTCAATTCAAAACTATATTAACATCACAAGTGATCCTGCAACATTCATTCAGGTACATATATGCCTTATCATTTCCACTTTTTGAATAAATATCTATTCATTTCCACACGTGTTGTTTAAGATAATATGGTTTACCGATGTACGTCTATCTCTCACGCCATAGGTTTCCAGCAAGTGTCTTACACTCTAAATAATTGTTTATCACAGGGAGCAGTCCCTCAAATTATAGCCAACACAAAGGAAGAATACTTCAACAAAATTCTTGATTTATTAAGAAACTCAGCAGATTTATGTTACGGTAAAATAAAGGACATCAGGGGCATTACATGTCCGCACAAACCGGAGGGATCAATGTTTGTGATGGTAAGGAAATGCGCAGGTTAACATGCTCTAGATCAGCTGGTTAAGTTGTATTCTAGTCCAGTGAGGATATAATTCTGAGTTGATGCTTGTTTTTCAGGCTAAGTTGGACCTCTCTTGCTTAGATGGCTTTTCTGATGATATAGATTTCTGCTGCAGGCTGGCAAAAGAAGAATCTGTAATAGTTTTACCAGGTGAAGTTCTATATTATGTTGAAACTCTTTTGTTGTTGTATCAATTTGATAAGGTGCAAAGAATAAATAGAAGATTATGTTACCAAGAAAAGTATATATGTTGATTTTCTAGTTTGCAAGACCGGCTCCCTCTGTTGGAAAAATCCCTCTGTTTCATTATACAAGAGTCTTAACAATATGTACTTACCAAGGAAGGACCAGATTATATACAAAGAATTAATGAACTGGACCAGACATGCATGACCCTAAAAATGTTTATCTGCATTATACATTTCTAAAGGATGGAGTATATTACTAGTTTCATGATATTATTTACAAAACCAACCTTACCTTCCCAATTATGGGTTGGGAGCTCGTTCTAAAGAGTTGGTTTTTTGCCCTATTACAACTCTGCTATTTTACCATCTTTATGACATAGACATGCTAAAATGCAAATGAAATTTATACTAAATGGATTTACTAAAGAACGCCGAGTTCAAAAAATAGTAGTCCCTCCGTTTGTTTTTATAAGACGTTTCAGACAGCTTGCTTTGTACTGTTTTAAACAATGTCTGAATGTCTAGAACGTCTTATAAAAATGAACAGAGGTAGTACTTACTGAAGAATGTTAGAAGTCACTTTCACCATTCACAAATTTTCTGGCAGGCCATATATAGCTAAAACTTCATTCTGAAAGAAATTCCTCAAGAACTAAAACAAATGTACACAGCAACAACACAAAGTTGGGAAAAAATTGTGCTGCTACTCCGTTGCTCAAATCTTCCCTGATGTACATGAATTTTTTGCAGGTACTGCACTGGGAATGAAGGATTGGGTTCGGATCACTTTCGCCATTGACCTGCCATCTCTTGAGGATGGCCTTGAAAGGCTGAAATCTTTCTGCGAGAGGCATGCTAGAGTAGAAGCCTAAGCTCAAAGATGATTGAGCTTTTACACTGCTGTGGCGAATCGCCAGCTATGCGTTGGATCGCCCTGGTGTTGTTTTCAATAATCGCTTCTCTTTATGTCACCACAATGAAGATATTTAGCGTTCCACACATATTTTGTACTCTTCCTGGTTGACTCGTACCGGTTTGTAAGTGGCATACTATCGAAAAATGGTGTAATTTGTAACCATTATTGGTTACAGTGATTTAAGGGTCAGTATTTTCCGGCCTTTTGGGTCAGACTCAGGCAATTGAAGTTGAAAATAACTCGAATATGATGCGCTATGAGAAAAAGGCAAGTCCAGACTGGCTTACCGCATTTCTCAAGCCCCTTTCTTAGAGCATCTCCAACAGCCGTGGTGCTAAAAACTAGTTTGCCGTGCGCCGTTCGTCTGGTTTTGCACGGCCGCCAGCGCTGGCTCCAACATCAACGCTAAAATGCAGCGCGCGCGCCGCTCCAGCAGCACGCAATAAATGCAGCGCGCGCGACTCGCACAAACAACATATACATTTCAAATAGAAGCAAAAATGATCAAACTAAACAAAATAAATCAACAATAAATAGTTCAATTTCGTTATTATAACCCAAACAAATAGTTTATCGTTCAGTACAACAAATAGTGCAATAAACACAACAAATAGTGCAATGAACACAACAAATAGTATGACGAACGCAGAAATCATGCTCTTTGTCGTCCATGCCATGCCCACAACTCCAATGCATGCAATATATTGAGCCAAGCATACCAGGAAAGCCGCAAGCTTTGTTCATCGCCAATAGCTTTGCGGCGTCTTCAGCATTGGGAGATCTCAAATACTCCTCGTCAAACACTTGCACAAGTCCGACTGCGAAGCGCTTGACACACATGATGGCTTGGCTCTCACCCATAGCCAAGTGATCATCAACTAGATCAGCCGGGATACCGTATGCCAACATACGCAAAGCGGCTGTCACCTTCTGAAAAGGTGCTATGCCCGAGCTCTCCGACGACATTTCTCTTTTGCTGAAAAAACCGGTCATGGCTCGCTAGTTTCTCTGCAATGCGCCTGAACAAGTCGGTGCTCATCCTAAACCGACGACGAAAATACGACTCCGGGTATGTGGGATTCTCCATGAAATAGTGCCTCATCAATCTGTTATGGGCATCGATCCTATCTCTCCAAATTTTCTGCCGACCCATAACCAAACCACCGTGCTTCGGTTTTTTATTGATATGCATAGCTAGGATCATTGCAAGATCCTCCTCCTCTTCCATATCAAATTCTTCTTCGGAAGAATCATACGACGAACTCATCTACAGTGTTCAATACTATGCTACAAAAACTACAATCAACATGCACCAAATTCATGAAGTTTGAGCAATACATACCTTGTAGGCGTTTTGTCGAACACCTTGCGGGCGCCGAGCGGCAGCGAGCGCTCGGGAGCTGTTTGTCGGAGGATGGACGCGCGTGAGGGGCGGCGGGACTACGGAGGGGGGGGGAGGGGGCGGAGAAGCCGCGGCGACGCGGGGATAGGCCGGGGAAGCTCCGGGACGGTCGTCGGGTGGCGCGGGCGGCGGCGGCGCGGCTGGATGGGGGTTGGGAGTTGCGAGCGAGCGCGCGAGAGTCCAGCGGGCGGGAGCGGGCGCAGCAAATAAGCGGCGCGCGATTGAGTTTCGGCCCGCGCGCTAAACTACATATGCCGCACGCGCTGTTTTTGCGCGCCCGCTGGAGCAACTATACCGGTTGCGCGCACGCTAAAACGGGCAATTTTGCGGCGCGACACTAGTTTGGCGCGGCTGTTGGAGATGCTCTTACATGTGTGCCCTAAGATTGGTGTGTAATTATCCCAGAGATAGCCCAGTCCAGAGAGCACACTTCTTGCTCGCCTCTTCTCTCTCTCGCTACTCGCTAGGGTTCACTGCTTTCGCCGCAGAGCGCCTGCCCACCTCCCATCGCCTCCCTCCTCCATCCATGGCCTCATGCTCTTTCATCTCATAGCAATCACAAATCCAATGGGTTCAAGGTTGTTGCAGTTCTCCTGTGTTGTGTTGCAACTTCGACATCGTCATTTCGTTGGGAAAGAGGTACGCCTTGTCGATTCAGCATAAGAACCCACATGGGGAAATTAAGTAAGTGAACACACAAAAAAACTCAAAACACAAAACACAAAACACAAAAAGAGCATAAAATGGCCAGCTTGGAGGAAGGGATTCGATCTTGATCCAACCAGGGGGGCAAGAGAGGAAGCTGAATGTGTTGAAGGGGTAATGAAATTTGCATACTTGGGAGATGTCTATGGGTTGGAGTGTTGGATGTCATGCTTGGTGAACACCCTTGCCGCGCACCCATGTTGATAATCATCAAGGATGATCATCCTATACCCTATGAAGATCACCTTACAAAACAAGAAAAAACGCAGATTAAAATGTGGTAGATGAGTCATGTGGGTAGTCGAAGACCAAGAAGTTGTTGTACCGGCTAGGCACTTCCCCCGTGACATCACCAATGGTGAAGGGGAAGAAATCCCATGCGTACGTCGTCGTCGACAGAGCGACAACCAACGATGAAGAGCTCCCCCCTCCCTAAGCTCCTTGTCATTCCGCCGACACAAGAATGCCATTCAGGAGGTACTGCTCACCACGTCATGATTCTCGTCACCGTAAGCATTCACATAGTATCAGTTGTGTGGAGAAATATGGATGTGGAAATCCAGCCTCATGTTCAACCCCTGTCCTATTTTATGTAGTGTTCCTCATCTTCATTGCACGAAACGGAGTAGTGGCGCCACACGAGGGGGGTGGCTGCCAGGGCATTAAAGAAGGTGAGAGCAGAAGATGGTGTGGAAACTTCATGGGAGACGGTGACTGGGAAGCCGCTGGAGGGATCACATGAGCATGAAAGGGGATGGGTGGTGAAGGATGAGCCGAGGGGTGAGGTTGACGACAAAGTTCTGAGTGATATCATGGCACATTTGCAACGGGCCACGAGCTTGTGAATGAACGACAACCTAAAAGGTGGAGTGTCAATGATTTCAAATGCGGAAGAAAGTAGCATGCATGAAGTAATACATGAGAGATTTCTATGAAACGGATATAATTTGTTCGTAGAAATGTGTCGACCCTTCTAATTCATTTTTTACATTAAGTGAATGGATATCACTGCCATTCTGCATGAAATTATGTTATTTTGACAAGCTCCCACGTTTCATAGTGAAGTATGATTGTGGGCAGATTAGATTTCAAAAATTTAGGCACCGCGAAACAAAGAAACGAAGAGGAGAAGAAAAACAAAAATAATATTAAAATGTCTTCTCGAACCATCCGACCCGGCCGTTTGACCCAACACCGCGCTCAAAATTTAAGTACCACGAAATGGAGAGGAAAAAACAACTAAAATGTCTTCTTGACCCATCCGGGCCGGCCGTCCGACCCAACACCGCGCCCGTAGCCTATCCGACCGGTAGCCTTTTAAGCCTTTCCTCACTCCTCCGTCCGGATCTCTTCAGCGACCGTGCCGTGCCGTTCCGGTAGCCTCCCTCCGTCCCTGCTCGCCGCCACGACTCACAGGCCACAAACCCTAGCCAAGCTCGCCGGAGCTACCGCGCGCGCGCACGCAGCGATGGAAGGCGGTGGACGCAAGAGGGGCACGGCCGACGGCGCCGCCGTCGGAGGCAAGCGCACGCGAGGTGAGTCGGGTGGAGCCCTGCCCTAAATCACCCTCCCCGGCGGCTTCTCTAGGGCGCCCTTCTTGTGTAGTCCGGTGAAGCTTCCGGCTTAGTGTTCCCGGGGAATGCCGCTGAGTTGCTCTGTTGCTAGGTTAGGGTTTTGGGATTTTTTTTTGGGGGGAAGCTAGGTGGTGCGGTGGCCTGATGGGATCTGTACTTCTCCATGGTTGGGTTTTGGGGGTATTCAGAAGCTCGCGTTGCTTACGATATGCCAATTCGCCGCATGCTGGTTTGTTGGGGATCAGTAATTTTACCCGAGCACATGAATATTCGCCTATTAAATGCCGCGTATTGTTGCCTTGCTCGATTGGAGCTGTCTGCCTCTTTTTTTCTGTATTCTGCGCATTAATACTTGGCATGCCCTCGCTCCCTACTCAACAATTCGCCTGGAGTTTGGAGCGAGGCTCTGAGTGCTGGATACTAGTTCAAGCTGAAGAGTTCCTACTAGTAATCTATGCTTCGACTAATGCACTATATTGTACAATTAGTCAACAGCCTATTAATGTCCTTTTATGCATCGCGATTAGTTAATCAACAGCTTATTAACTTGGCGCGCATAATTAATTTGATTCAACAGAATCGGAGTCATTTCAAACCGGCGTAGGAAGCAAATCGAAGCCATGCACCAAATTTTTCAGGTTATAGTCCAACTTAAAATGAACTCCACCTGGTAACATTTATTCTGCATACCTGTTATTTTGTTAAAACTTTACTTTTATCATGAAAGAATGCTTGCTGCTAACAAATCATTTAAGCAAGATTGTGCGACAGGTTCTCCCTAATCCAAGCTTAAGAACTTCCACTGGAGTAAAAATTGGAATGTGCATGGGCTGTGCAAAATCACTTCTGAATATGTGAAAGTGCAAGAACAGTATAAGGATATGTAACTTCTTTTCAGACGAACAACCAGCCAGTAATATCATATGATACAGCCTCTTGTTGAATTGAGAGAAAAGAAGATTGAATATATGAGTTGGACACTTGAAATTCTGCCAGTAATATCATGATACAGCCTCTTATCAAATTGAGAGAAAAGAAGATTGAATATATGAGTTGGACACCTGAAATTCTGCCACATATATCCTTCTTGATATATACTATTTATTCTAACATTTGGTACATGCAAGAATAGTTTTACTGTATGGTTTAAAATTATATGTCCATCAACAGTTGCTTGTTGAGTCATTGAAGCATCACAAGCAGTAATAAAATTTGTACTTATGATCCGTAAGAGAGCCTTCCTGAAACAGACGTTCAACAAACATCAGTATTTAAGTACTTTGATGAAGACACATATAACAGAGAATGTTGACTATGGAACTGTTCAATTTTTTCTCTTGCCGAAACACACATGAATAGTTTCTTGTCTGCCAAACTGCATTTGATTTGGTGATGCAGAATGAGCCAACACAGAGAAATGATTATTATCAACAAACATTCGAAATGTAGATTAGTTCCACTCTATATCAGAACATCATTCACTGTAGAACTTCTCTTCTGTCCATTTGGATTGTAAGTTTGCCCTAGGATGTTTATTGTTCTTCAGATGCTATCAACACCTGTAATCATATTCCTGAGCCTTTTGGCTTATGAATTTTGATGTCTGCATCCTCCTAGTCAATATCAGTTGTGCTTAAATGAATTGTTTTGCTAATTAATTTACTTACCCATACCTTATTCTCATTGTGCAGTACCGCTGGTTGCCCCTTTGGTGAGGGTTGCCATTTCCTCCATTACTTCCCCGGTGGCCACCAGGCTGTTGCAAAGATGAGCAACCTAGGTGGCCAAGCATTTGCACATCCCCAAGGAAGAATGCCCTCAGGATCTGCTGTTCCAGATGGCCACCCTACACCAACTGTCAAGACTAAATTGTGCAACAAGTATAACACTGCAGAGGGATGCAAATGGGGCGACAAGTGCCACTTTGCACATGGTGAGAGGGAGCTCGGCAAGCAGACGTTCATCAACAACTCCATGCCACCCCATATGGGACCAAGGCCCACTGGTCACTTTGGACCTCCGGCAATGCCCAGCCCTGGCATGGCCACCCCGGCAGGCTTCGGGGCTTCTTCCACAGCCAAGGTCAGCGTCGATGCATCCCTCGCAGGCGCCATCATCGGGCGGGGCGGAGTCAACACAAAGCAGATATCCCGGGTCACCGGGGCCAAGCTGGCCATCCGGGACCACGAATCGAACGAGGCCTTGAAAAACATTGAGCTCGAGGGCACGTTTGATCAGATCAACAACGCCAGCGCCATGCTCAGGGAGTTGATCTTCAGGATCAGTGGCGGTGCCAACGCTCCTCCGCCGGGCGTGATCCCGGCTGGAGGATCTCACCGCGGCGGCGGCGGCGGTGGGCAGGGAAGCAACTTCAAGACCAAGCTGTGCGACAACTTCACGAAAGGATCGTGCACGTTTGGCGACAGATGCCACTTTGCCCATGGCGAGAACGAGCTGCGCAAGTCGGCTGCCGTGTGAGGTTGATCAACCTCACCCAACGTGATTTGTAGTAGCGATTAGTCGGTGTAACTCTGAACCTTGAGGGCTGATGATGGATTTTCTGACTGTCCCTGAGATTATGCCATCGATTTTATGGATTTCATATCTGTCATGACTCTTATCAGCCTGTTGTGGTCTTAGTAGAAAGCTTGACATGTTCATTTCCTGAAGTATCTGACTGACCTGAACTTTCATGTTGAAACCTGAACCTCTGCGTGATGTTGCCGAGGCCGGGGGAGACATGTTAAGTTGCAGAGTCGCAACACTGACCAACAACAGGATTTCCCTCAGACTCTTGGTCTGCGATCTCAACGTTCGTGCTCTGCTCGCACATTAATAAGCCTGGGGAGTTGAAGAAGCTCTGCTCGCACATTAATAAGCCTGGGAAAGTCACAATCGACGCCTCGTTCCTGGGTTCATTTTAATAGTATAAAGCTCCCTAGCATAGGAGGGGCGCCGCCGGCCGCACGTCCACTTGCCTCCCTCCGCCCCGGCCGTACTAGGCTGAGTTCCCGCCGCCGGCGAGATGAGCTCGGCCTCGGCGCCTCGTGATGATGCCGCTATTCCTCCCTCCGTCGCCACGCCGAGGTACGCTCGTTCATACAGCGACGGCCGTCTGTCAATTGATTCATCTGACCGGCCGATCGTTGCAAGGGAGGAGGAGGAGGGGCGGAGTGACGTCATCTCGAGGCGGACGAAGAGGATGACGTACTCGAGGGAGCTCCTGCTGGCCGTCGGCAGCTTGGAGGCATGCAAGCTGCTGCCCGCCGACGCCGACTTGGCCAAGCACCCCGATGACGCGGCACTGTGGGTTCCTTCCCAAACTCTGGCTGCCCGCTCGGCTGGAGGTGCACCTGGAGGCCTAGGGGATCAGGAATTGCCTCGGCGAAACCGAGGTGAGCGAGCCGAGTGAGTGCAGACGAAACTGGCTTGCTCGTTTCCTCTCCATATACTGTACAGTATATAGTACTTCCTCCGTAAACTAATATAAGAATGTTTTTTTACAGAGGGAGCACTGTGCTATCGTATTAACTTGGCAGCGCATGATGATCGATTGTTTTGGTGTAACAGTGCCGGAGGCGTTTGAAGCAGGCGCAGGAAGCAAATCCAAGCCATGCGTCAGGTTCTTAAGGTAATCCCTTTCTGGGACAGCGCCAACATGGTCCGAGTACTGTATTTTCTTTTATTTTGATCCTTTGTACTACCTCTCTCTCAGTTGACAGGGCGTGCACGTATTTCTAGGTCGTCAATTTAACCAACCTAATACAAGTCATATATTACAAAATATATACCAATATAAACTTCAGATGTTCTATTTTCAGACGGTATAATTTTTGTGTTATATAGTTTATATTAAGGGGATAAAATTGACAACTTAGGTATACGCGTAGGACTTGTAAACTGAAACGGAGGTAGTAGTACATATACTTAATTAATGAAAAATTGAAAATTACCGCAGGACGACTGTTCCACAGTTTTGGGGTAAAGAGAAACATGATTTGATTACCTTCGGCATCAATGCAGTTCTGATTGCCTTCTTGTTCCGTTAGTTCAGGTTCAATTACTTATCCGCATGTTGTTTCCTGTCGTGCAGTACCGCAGGTTGCCGCTTTGGTTCCAACTGCCACTTCATCCACGACATCCCGGGCGGCTCTCAGGCCGTTGCAGAAACGAGCATCCCGAGTGGTCCAGCTCCAGCTCCAAAAATAACAGGTACTGTATGCGATTAGTTAATCAACAGCTTATTAACATGGCGCGCATAATTAATTTGATTGAACAGTATCGGAGTCATTTCAAACCGGTGGTGGTCCAGCTCCAGCTCCAAAAATAACAGGTACTGTATGCGATTAGTTAATCAACAGCTTATTAACATGGCGCGCATAATTAATTTGATTGAACAGTATCGGAGTCATTTCAAACCGGTGTAGGAAGCAAATCGAAGCCATGCACCAAATTTTTCAGGTTATAGTCCAACTTAAAATGAACTCCACCTGGTAACTTTATTATGCGTACTTGTTAGTAATTCGTAAAAACTTTACTCTTATCTGTGAAAGAGTGTTTGTTCCTAACGAATCATTTAAGCCATAGATGCGGCCAACGGGTTCTCTCTAATCACAAGCTTAACAGAGCATTCTCCAAATAGATGATCCAGATGCAAAGATAACTAACTTTGCATCTTTGAGTTTCAAAAACCCACCTCCAACAGATGATGTAGATGCAAAAAAAAAAATTACATCTTCACCTCTCGGAGATGTAAAATACAACACCTCACGATGCAAATTTGCATCTCCACCTCTAATATAAAGACGGTGGTCGCGTGCCAACCGCCAACTGCCCTTCATTTCCTTTCCGTTCTTCCTCTCTCTGCCCCTCGCACAGCCGCCGCCGCCCCGATTCACCCGCGGTACTGCCGCCGCTGCCGCATGCGCCACCTCCGGCCATCTTGTCGGAGTAATGGGCCACGGGTAGGCCAACCCGAGGCCCACGACCTTTCAAGACATCGGGGCAGGTTGCGCCCCTCAAGACCACAGGGCGAAGAGCCGCCTCCTGGCGAGTCTACGGCAAGGCGGCCGACTGCCCGCTCACGGCCGAGTCCCAGGGACGACTTCCAGAGAAGCCGGCTTTGAGGAGTCGGCCGGCGACTCCAACAAACCGTGACCTCATCGAGAAGGACGGGGCAGGGGCGTGGCTACAATAAAGCCCACTCCCTGCCCCTTACCAAGGGCAGGCATGGCTACAGCGCGCCGTACTTGGGAAGATCTCCCCGCGGTGTGGCACTGTTGCCCAGCCGGCCCCGGCATCAGCACCACTGTACCTAGTCCTGCGCCCACGACGGCTTGTCTGTACGGCCTGGAGGCAGTAGGGCCCACCAGCCAGCGAGACCTCGGGAGACGGCGGGGGCACCGCCAGTCGGACCCAACGGGAGTCGGCCAAGGGAAGTCGGCCGAGCCCTCCCCTGGGCCCACGCGCCATTAATCAAGAAGAGATGGGGAGTGGCCACAGTGATCGCCCGCCAGGCGGCGGCGGCACCGCCAGTCGGACCCAACGGGAGTCGGCCAAGGGAAGTCGGCCGAGCCCTCCCCTGGGCCCACGCGCCATTAATCAAGAAGAGATGGGGAGTGGCCACAGTGATCGCCCGCCAGGCGGCGGGGCTGTTGCCACGACCCCATGACCAAGCTTGCATCATCAGGAGCACGACTACAGTAATCAGCAGCCGGCAAGACCCGCCTGCGGCGGACGCGGCCTGTCGGCTCCGTACCAGAACAGTCGGCGGGGCCCACCAGTCGGCGGGCCCCAGCAGTCGGCGGAGAAGTCGGAGGTCGGAGACACTGACGGCTGGGCCCGCACCCAGTCACATTACCATTGTACCCCTGGGGGGTAGGCCTATATAAACCCCCCAGGGCACCCATGCAAAGGGTTGGATCCCAGTAGTTCTATACCTCACCAGATAGAGGGAGAGAGCTAGCCTTGCCCTCTCCTACCACCATACACAGCTCAAGGAGCAACCGTGTAAACACTTGACTATAGTGATCATGCGGAGACCCCGCAGAGCAGCAGTAGGGGTATTATCTCCCCGGAGAGCCCCGAAGCTGGGTAAGATTCGCCGGCGTGCATGTCTTCGCCTCATCCCGTTTCCAGGCACCGGCGACGTTCTACTCGCCCCCACCATGATAAGCCATCCGTTGGCATATGTCGCACCAAACCCCCGACACATCTACCACCCCTGCCGCCCCTCCGCCGCCACTCTGCCTCAAATCGCCGCCCTGATTCGCCACCCCCGCCACTCCGTTTTCGCCGTCGTCGCAGCCACCACCCGACCGCCAAGCACCTGCCCAGCCACCACCGTGCCCAGCCACCACCGCACCACGCTCTGCCCGCGCGCTGCAAATCGACCGCATTTTTCACCGCTCCACCGCCGCTCATCCGCCACCGCCTAGCCCCTGCACCCACCGCCGCCCCGTCGCATAGCTTTTGCCCCACGGCCGCCGCCCCGATTCAAACGCCGCGTTTCAGCTGCGGCCGCTCAGTTGCCCCAATTCTAGTTTTACATTGCATCATCTATTGGAATTGCACTTTTACATCACCAATTTCCATCATCTGTTGGAGCTGTCTCTTTTTTGGAGATGTAAAAGGCACTTTTTGGATATGTAAATTTTTACATCTCCAAATCTGCATCTTCTATTGGAGATGCTCTAAGAACTTCCACTGGAGTAAAAATTGGAATGTGCACGTGTTGTGCAAAATCGCTTCTGAATATGTGAGAGTGCAAGAACAGTATAAGGATATGTAACTGCTTTTCAGACGAACAACCAGCCAGCCATACCATGATACAACCTCTTATCGAATTGAGAGAAACGAAGATTGAATATATGAGTTGGACACCTGAAATTCTGCCACATATATCCTTCTTGATATATACTATTTATTCGAACATTTGGTACATGCATGAATAGTTTTACTGTATGGTTTAAAATTATATGTCCATCAACAGTTTCTTGTTGAGTCACTGAAGCATCACAGGCTTGTGATACTTAATCATGAGGGAGTAACAAAATTTGAACTTATGATCTGTAAGAGAGCCTTCCTGAAATAGACGTTCAACAAACATCAGTATTTAAGTACTTTGACGAAACTGACAATGTTGACTATGGAACTGTTCATTTTTTCTTTTGCTGAAAGACACATTAATAGTTTCTTGTCCACCAAACTGCCTATGATTTGGTGATGCAGAATGAGCCAACACCAAGAAATGATTATTATCAACAAATATTCAAAAATGTAATTAGGTCCATTCTATATCAGAACATCAGTCACTGTAGAACTTTTCTTCTATGCATTTGGATTGTAGTCCACAATGTCTCCTGTGTTCAGCAAAGTTTGCCCTATAATGTTTATTGTTCTGCAGATGCTATCAACACCTGTAATCATGTTCATGAGCCTTGTGGCTTATGAATTCTCATGTCTGAATCCTCCTAGTCAATATCAGTTGTGCTTAAATGAATTGTTTTGCTAATTAAGTTACTTACCCACATCTTATTCTCGTTGTACAGTACTACTGGTTGCCCCTTTGGTGAGGGTTGCCATTTCCTCCATTACTTCCCCGGTGGCCACCAGGCTGTTGCAAAGATGAGCAACCTGGGTGGCCAAGCATTTGCACATCCCCAAGGAAGAATGCCCGCAGAATCTGCTGTTCCAGATGGCCAACCTACACCAACTGTCAAGACTAAATTGTGCAACAAGTATAACACTGCGGAGGGATGCAAATGGGGTGACAAGTGCCACTTTGCACATGGTGAGAGGGAGCTCGGCAAGCACACGTTCATCAACAATTCCATGCCACCCCGTATGGGAACAAGGCCCATCGGCCACTTTGGACCTCCGGCAATGCCCGGCCCTGCCATGACCACCCCAACAGGCTTCGGGGCATCTTCCACAGCCAAGGTCAGTGTCGATGCGTCCCTCGTAGGTGGCATCATCGGGCGGGGTGGAGTCAACACAAAGCAGATATCCGGAGTCACTGGGGCCAAGCTGGCCATCCGGCTGGAGGATCTCACCGCGGCGGCGGCGGTGGGCAGGGAAGCAACTTCAAGACCAAGCTGTGCGACAACTTCACGAAAGGATCGTGCACGTTTGGCGACAGATGCCACTTTGCCCATGGCGAGAACGAGCTGCGCAAATCGGCTGCCGCGTGAGGTTGATCTACCCACCCATTAGTCAGTGTAACTGTGAACCCCCTTTTTTTTGCGGGTGAGTGTAACTGTGAACCCTTGAGGGCTGAAGATTTATTCTCTGACTGTCCTTGGGATAATGCCATCGATTTTATGGATTTCATATCTGTCATGACTTCTATCAGCCTTTTGTGGTTTTTATTAGTCGAAAGCTTGACATGTTTCATTTCCGGCAAGTCGGCATCTGAACTTTCATGTTGAAACCTGAACTTGAACTTGATATACTCCAAATCGGCCTCTGAACTTTCATGTTGAAAACTTAACCTCCGCGTGATGTTGCCGAGGCCGGGGGAGACATGTTGAGTTGCAGAGTCGCAACACTGACCATAGAGGCTCGGACTCTTGGGGCGTGTTTGGGTGCCGTAGTCTACAGTAGCTGCATTGCATAGCCTTCTCAACTTAGTCATGCTATGCAAATGTAGCCTCAAATGCATCATCTGCAAGTTGTTTGGTTGTTTGCATGCCCTCTTGTCTGCATGGGCTGAACCACACTGTCTGGTGTTTGGTTGCCTGCATGTTAGTGGATAAACTCAAGGCATGATGTTTGGTTGTATGCAACGTCTGGTGTGTGACAACCTTTTTGGCTAGTTGGTGAGGTTACCAGTACACTTCAGCACAACCATGTACCACACATCATAAACAGAGCAGAGTATAAACAGAGCATCAACTACTTAACAACATAGTTCAGATAGCATAGTACCACACATCATAACGATAGTTCAAACAGTTCAACGCATAAACCATAAAGCAGACTCGATAGTACTTAGGAAGGAGGTGCCCCGACCCTAGTCCCTGGCGGCGAAGGCTAATAACTGCCGGCGCTTCGGGAAGCAACGCAGCTTCTCGAGCGTGGCCGCGCGCGTGCAGCCGCCGCCGCCCACGTGCACCGTACGGGCCCGAGTCTGGAGAAACCGCCGATTCGAGCGTTCTCAGGAAGCTAGACTCAAAAGTGCTTTAATCATCGTGCCATGCAGACCCAACCGTATATAAAACTAATCAAACAGCTTGTTTTCTTCCAACGCGGGTCTGATAGGCCTCATGCAAGCAACCAAACACGTCTTTAGTCTGCATTCTCAAAGTTTGTGATCTGCTCGCACATTAATAAGCCTGGGGAGTTGAAGAAGCTCGCTGCATCTCGCGCATGCAGCGGTCGAACTAGTTGCACCAGCCAATCGTCGCCACGGATCAACGTCTCAATCGACGCCTCGTTCCTGGGTGCATTAGTCAATCCATTCAATTACCAGTAACGCTCCCCAGCATGGCAGCATAGGAGGGGCGTCGCCGGCCGTACGTCCACTGGCCTCCCCCACCTCGGATTATATACATAGTGCGGCTTGGCTCGTACTGTAGAGATTCAGTGAACCGCAGTAGATGTATTAGGCTGAAAATTTCCGCCGCCGGCGAGATGAGCTCGTCCTCGGCGCCTCGTGATGACGCCACTATGTCGAGGTACGCTACGCTCGTTCGTGCAGCGACCGTCGTGCGGCCTGCCGACTGACGGAGGCATGCGCGTGGTTAATTCCTTCTCGACTTATGCGATTATTCTGACCGGCCGATCGTTGCAAGGGAGGAGGAGGAGAGGGATGCCGTCATCGCGAGGCGGATGGAGAAGATGACGTACTCGAGGGAGCTCCTGCTTGCCGTCGGCAGCTTGGAGGCATGCAAGCTGCTGCCCGCCGACGCCGACTTGTCCAAGCACCCCGATGACGCCGCACTGTTGGTTCCTTCCCAAATTCTGGCTGGCCGCTCGGCTGGAAGAGCACCTGGAGGTCAGTCGAGTGGCGAAACTAGCTTGCTCGTTTCGTCTCCAGATTTTCCATGTATTTGTTGAAATTCACCCATAGGGTCGATCACATTAAAGTAGACAAACACGCACGCTCAAAATTTTTTAGCCAAAGGCACCTGTCGTGCCTTGTTTTTTTTCTTTATTTCTCCTTGTTTTGCCCTTGGACAACTTCTAAGACTACACGGACACGAACTAACCTATAGTATCATCCGGGCTCTAACCTTGGCCGGACTCAACACACACGGCTAACAACGACTCATCATTGGACTACATGACCGACTCCTACACGAAACTACTCACGTCTAAGCAAAACCTACTATGCCTAGGACTAGTACTCGTACCCGGACACAACATGCAATCTTGCCGGATATACTAATGATTTGGCTAATCTAATTACTTGACACTAAATCAAGATTATTTCTAACAGTATTACCATCGTACTATTAACTTGGAACCGCATGATTGGTCGTTTTGGTGTAGCAGAGCCGGAGGCGTTTGAAGCAGGCGCAGGAAGCAAATCCAAGCCATGCGTCAGGTTCTTCAGGTAACCTCTTTCAGCCTTTCTGGGACAGCGTTAAATGAACATGGCGTGCGAGTTGGATGAGATGAATTGTATGGATGGGTTCGATGGCTCTCAAGTTTGCCGAATTTGTTGTTTGCATTCCCTCTGATTGTAGTGTCCAGCTAGTTACTTAACCACCAGCTTCCCTGATTTCGGCATCAGTACAGATCTGATCACTTTCTTGTCCCCCATCGTGCAGCACCGCAGGCTGCCGCTTTGGCTCCAACTGCCACTTCATCCACGACATTCCGGCCGGCTCCCAGGCCGTCGCAGAAACGAGCATTCCGAGTGGCCCAGCTACAGCACAAGACGAGAACGAGCTTGCCATGCTCAATCCAACGCTACCGCCCATGGGCATGGACCAACCAAGCCCCACCGGTGACCATGCACTCAGAGCGCCGACGCCTTCCAGCGCAGCTCCGGCGAGCTTCGGCGCTTGGGCGACGGCCAAGATCAGCGTGGACGCGTCCCTCGCAGGCGCCATCATCGGGCGGAGCGGAGCGACCATAAGGGAGATATCCCGGGCCAGCGGCGCCAGGCTGCGCATTCGCGACCACGAGCGGGACGCCGGCCTGAAGAACGTGGAGCTGGAGGGCACGCCAGAGCAAATCAGGCACGCCAGCGCCATGGTCTGGGAGCATCTGCCCGTGCCCGGCGGAGGGCGATATAACGGCGTCAAGACCAGGCTGTGCGCGCACTTCGCCAGAGGGTCCTGCACGTATGGCGACGGCTGCCGCTTCGCCCACAGCGAGAGCGAGCTCCGCAGGCCGGCTCCTGCTGCTCGAGAGCCGTGTGGTTGGTAGCGATCCATCGACCGCTGGATGAGATCAGTGTAACTCTAAACTTGGGATTATGCCGTCGATTTTATGGATTTTGTACTGCACCTTAGTCACTCATGACTTTTATGAGGCTCTTCTGTTTTCAGTACAGTGGTTCATTTATCTGAGTGACCGGCAGTTTAGCGGCCCTGTCACCATCTACCTAGGCCGTAGCGGCTTGTGAGAGGCCTCTACATTTTTTTCCTCGAAAAGAACGAATACCCTCAGCCTCTCCATCTCACGATGCACACACTCATTTTATTAAAAATTGTGTGAGGTTCAAAACATGGTCTCAAATAATCTGACAAAACTCTAAAAAAGTTGTCACATCTGGTAAAAATAGGGTAAGATGACTAGACACCTATGCTATTGTTGGCCCGTCATCCAAACCGGTTCTAAGTATTCTGTGCAACCATTTTTTATTGGTTGCACCCAATATTTATAAAAGTTCCTATGCTGCCATGATTGAGTAACGACCACATATGGATCCATATCGATGCCTTGAAGATACTGTAAAAAATTGATGATTGTTTGTCTGTTAAAGAAGACGGCAATTTCAAATGGTCCAAAGTAATGTACACATTCCTTCTTGAATATGTACCGTCATCTTAGACTCTACCCTATTTAACTATGCCCCAAATAAATTTGATAAAGTGGTGGGGGGAGAACATTGAAGGACGCATGAATGGTCCACCACAGTATCGTTGTTTTGATTCATTGTGATCACAGAAGTCACACCGTTTACTATCAACCCAACTATACTTTGCTAAGTTATTCTTTGTCAAAATTACTCTCTTATGCACAAATCACATAAATACTTTAATTTTTAACGGCATCTTGATTTTTAAAGAATGTGAAGCGGCCTCAGGATAGGCGTGGTGAGAGGCCTCTACTACTACAGCATGGCGCCTCAAATCCACCTCAAACGTCTGGGCGGATGACACAGTCACGCAAATGCGACCCAGACGGGCTTCTCAAATGCCTGGGCTGACCAACACCCCTCATATACAGCCCAAATATAGGATGAATATGAGGGCGCCCGGGCGCGTCCATCACGTCGGACTAACGATGGGCCCCATGCGGAGTCGCCCGGAAACCCGGCGGTCCGACGGGCGTCTCCTTTGGTGGAAGGTGTGAACGTCGCGTGCCGCTACTCCGGCTCGCCGCCCGGGGGCAACTCCGGCTATTTAAGTCGACCGACATCCCCCAACCCTAGCCCATCCACCTCCCTCTCCACGCCGCCAACCCAAATTCATCCACCTCCTCTATTGTGACGCCCCCGATTTGATCGTACACTAATTATACACGCAAATGTGTACAATCAAGATCAAGGACTCACGGGAAGATATCACAACACAACTCCAGACACAAATTAAAATAATACAAGCTTTATATTACAAGCCAGGGGCCTCGAGGGCTCGAATACATAAGCTCGAAAACACAAGAGTCAACGGAAACAACAATATCTGAGTACAGACACAAGTTAAACAAGTTGCCATAAGATGGCTAGCATAAACTGGGATACAAATTGAAAGAGGCGCAAGCCTCCTGCCTGGGATCCTCCTAAACTACTCCTGGTCATCGTCAGCGGCCTGCACGTAGTAGTAGGAGTCGTCATCGACGGTGGCATCTGGCTTCCGGACTCCATCGTCTGGTCGCAACAAACGGGTATCGAAAGGGGAAAAAGGGGGAAGCAAAGCAACCGTGAGTAGTCATCCAAAGTACTCGCAAGTAAGGAGCTACACTACATATGTATGCATTGGTATCAAATGGAAAAGGGGTAGCATATGTGGACTGAACTGCAGAATGCCGGAATAAGAGGAGGATAGCTAGTTCTGCCGAAGACTACGCTTCTGGCAACCTCCATCTTGCAGCATGTAGAAGAGAGTAGATGGTAAGTTCACTAAGTATCACCGCATAGCATAATCCTGTCGGCGTTCTGGGAACGGGGGTCCCCAGACTTGCCTGCCTGCGGCCTGCGGCGTGGCTCAAAGGGGGCCCAGCACGGCCCGTCTTCATCAACATAGACCCAAGACCCTCGCGGGGGGCCAAGCCTCGCGGGGCGGACGACACGGAGCTTCCTCAGGCACGGCCTCATCAGGCTGGCTCGCGAGGAGGCAGAGTGTAACACCCCGGATATGACTTTCCCAATTTGTACTCCAACTCTTGCCATTTTCGGCGTTAAGTTATTTTATTTTCTCGGGTTCGGGTCTTTGTCTTCGTGTGTTGTTATCGTTGTCATGCATCTCATATCATGTCATCTTGTGCATTGCATTTGCATATGTATTCATCTCATGCATTCGAGCATTTTCCCCGTTGTCCGTTTTGCATTCCGGCGCTTCGTTCTCCTCCGGTGGTCATTTCTAGCTTTCTTTCGTGTGTGGGGATTAAACATTTCCGGATTGGACCGATACTTGCTAAGCGGTCTTGGTTTACTACCGGTAGACCACCTGTCAAGTTTCGTATCATTTGAACTTCGTTTGATACTCCAACGGTTAACCGAGGGACCGAAAAGGCCTGTGTGTGTTGCAGCCCAACACCCCTCCAATTTGGCCCAAAACCCACCTAAGCCTTCTCCATCATCTAGATCGTTCGATCACGATCGCGTGGCCGAAAACCTCACCTCATTTGGACTCTCCTAGCTCCCTCTATACCTATATAAAGTCCCCTCCCGAAATCCGGATCTCCTTCGTCCCCAAACCCTAAATCATCTCTCTCCGCGCCGGACGTGTCCGTCCGCCGCCGGACACGCCACGCCGCCACCCGCGGCCACTGGCAGAGCGCCACGTGGCACACCGGCCGCTCCACCCTGCCGCGGCCCGCTCGGCCCGGGAGGAGGCCCCCGCGGCCCAGGCGCCCGCGCCGCCGCCAGCCTTCGCCTCCCTCCCGCGTGGCGAGCGCGCCCGAGCCGCCCCGCTCCGGCCGCCGCGTACGCCATCGCCGGCGAGCTCCGGAGATCCCTCCGGCCGGCACCGCACCTCTCCGCCGCCTTCTCCTCCGCCGCAGCCGCGCCTCCGCCGTCCGTCGCCACGGCCCCGAGCTCCGGCGACCGGATCCGCGCCTCCCCGCCGTCTCCTCCCGCGTCCGGCGAAGATCCGGCGACCCCGAGCACTGTTCCGGCGAAGCTCCGGTCATCCTCGACGTCCGTGCCACGAAACCCTAGATCTGGCCGAGGTCCAATTTCTTCCAAGTCCCAAAAATCCCAAATCCATATGCTCCTGTTCATCATGCCGTAACTTTGCATCCGTAGCTCCGATTCATGCATATAGCATATCAAAATGTTCATCTCAGAGAGTACATCATTTCATTCCATTGCATCATTTTCATTTGAGTTCATCTTGATGCCTGAAATGCTGTTAGAAGAGTGCTACTTGAGATAATTGTCAGATCTGCTGCTCCATTTAGCTTTTTGTCATTTTTGCCATGATTATTGTGTGCATGATATGCCCATGAGTTCTACATATGTTTTGTTAAGAGTTTTGTCATCTTTCCATAGGTGCAACCCATGTATTTTTGTGATGTGTGTGGTGACTAGCACAAGCTTGCAAAGTGATGCACTTGTTAATTCTGATTTCAGGGACTTAGCAATTCTACTAAGTCCTTGAGCTGTTTATCTCATGATGCCATATGTTCTTGTTGTTTCCTAGTGATCCGTGCCTCTTTTGAGGATGATCAGTAAGGATGTTTTGTTAATCTTGTAGTGCTCTATCCATCCATGTCTTTGTTTGCAATTATAGAGTACCCTAGCTTGAGTCAATCGAGCTCTACTTTTACTACTTTGTGAATCTGGGCAGATTGTCAACTTGTTTGCAATTTTGCCGATGATGTTGTAGTTGATCCATGCATGCTATGCTATTGTTCTTGCCATTTCTAGCTTGCATTTTGTGTATATTTGATGGGTGTATGCTTATCTTGTCATGACTTGGACCGTAGTGAGTGCGTCGAGCTCGTAAACATGCCTACTTGAGATATGTTTCAGCATGCTCCAGTTTGCACTAAGTCTGTGATCTGATTATGTTTTTGCTATGTTCACATGTTTGCAATTGTATTTTCTGATCCCTTTTGGCTCAAGGTCACTAAGGGACTTTTGTTAAGCTCTTTGAGTAGCTCCATGCCATGCTTTATTTTGTCTTGTTTGGGTCCTGTAGCATGTATTTTTGTTGCTCCGAAGAGGGCTACCTGGTCTGAGATTCCAGACAAGTGTTAATTTCATTAAGTCTGAAATCTGTTTACCATATGCATTTTTGCCATGCTTGTTTGAACCTGTTAATGGATGAATTGGCCGTAGCTCAGTGCTAGACTTTTGTTAAGCATCTTGAATGCATCCCTGCCATGTATTTTGTTGCCATGTTTGGGTTCTGTAGCATGTTCATCTCATTGCATTTAGATGGCTACTTGCGGTAAATCACAGACTGGTGTCATTCTTGAATCTCTTGCCATTTCCAAACCGTAACTCTGATTCCGGTGATCTTTATATCGTTTTCAAGCGATTTCATCTCTTCTTTCCAGTGGCACACTTGGATTCCCAAGTTGAGGCCAGGTTCATGCATTCCTTGTCAAATCTTGCATATGCATCCCGCATCGCATTCCGCATAGCTTATCATCTTTGCATCATGTTGTTTGATCCTTGCACGTGGTTGATTGTGTCCTTGTTGTTTGTTTGTCTTGTTTGGGTAGAGCCGGGAGACGAGTTTGCTAACGAGGAGCCCGTTGAATTTGCTTTCCGAGGATCCAGTCAACTCTGACAACTGTGCAGGCAAGATGATCATACCCTTGAAATCACTACTATCTTTGCTATGCTAGATTGCTCGCTCTTTTGCTATGCCAATGCTACGATGCCTACCATTTGCTTTCAAGCCTCCCAAATTGCCATGTCAAACCTCTAACCCACCTTGTCCTAGCAAACCGTTGATTGGCTATGTTACCGCTTTGCTCAGCCCCTCTTATAGCGTTGCTAGTTGCAGGTGAAGATTGGAGGCCGTTCCTTGTTGGAACATTATTTTACTTGTTGGGATATCATTATATTGCCAGGCTATCTTAATGCATCTATGTACTTGGTAAAGGGTGGAAGGCTCAGCCTCTCGCCTAGTGTTTTGTTCCACTCTTGCGCCCTAGTTTCTGACATATCGGTGTTATGTTCCCGGATTTTGCGTTCCTTACGCGGTTGGGTTATAATGGGAACCCCTTGATAGTTCGCCTTGATTAAAGATTTTCCAGCAATGCCCAACCTTGGTTTTACCATTTTCCACCTAGCCTCTTTTTCCTTTGGGTTTCCGGAGCCCGAGGGTCATCTTACTTTAGCCCCCCTTTGGGCCAGTGCTTCTCTGAGTGTTGGTCCAAACTAGAGTCCTGTGCAGCGCCCCCTCGGGGAAACTCGAGGTTTGGTTTTAGTTGTATGGAGAGCTCATCTGAGTGTGCCCTGAGAATGAGATATGTGCAGCTCCTATCGGGATTTGTCGGCACATTCGGGCAGTGTTGCTGGTCTTGTTTTAACCTGTCGAAGTGTCTTGAATAACCGAGATACCGAGTCTGATCGGAACGTCTTGGGAGGAGGTCTATTCCTTCGTTGACCGTGAGAGCTTGTCATGGGCTAAGTTGGGACTCCCCTGCAGGGATTTGAACTTTCGAAAGCCGTGCCCGCGGTTATGGGCAGATGGGAATTTGTTAATGTCCGGTTATAGATAACTTGAACCTTAACTTATTTAAAATGAATCAACCGAATGTGTTACCGTGATGGCCTCTTCTCGGCGGAGTCCGGGAAGTGGACATGGTGTTGGAGTAATGTTTGCGCAGGTTGCTCTCTAGTTTCTCGCTCGCGCTTTGCCTCCTCTTCTCGCTCTCTTTTGCGAATAAGTTAGTCACCATATTTTGCTAGTCGCTTGCTGCAGCTCCACATATTTACCTTGCCTTACCTATAAGCTTAAATAGTCTTGATCGCGAGGGTGCGAGATTGCTGAGTCCCTGTGGCTCACAGATTACTATTACACCAGATGCAGGGCCTGATGATTCCGCTCCAGGTGACGCGCTCGAGCTCAAGTGGGAGTTCGACGAAGACTCTCAACGTTACTATGTTTCCTTTCCTGATGATCAGTAGTGGTGTCCAGTTGGGGGTGATCGGGACCATGTCGCTTGTTGGGTTATCTTTTATTTTGGCGCCGTAGTCGGGCCATGAGTGTTTGGATGATGTAATGTTATTTATGTACTTGATTGACGTGGCGAGTGTAAGCCAACTATGTTATCTCCCCTTTATGATTTATATTACATGGGATGTTGTGAAGATTGCCTAACTTGCGACATATGCCTTCAATGCGATTATGCCTCTAAGTCGTGCCTCGACACGTGGGAGATATAGTCGCATCGAGGGTGTTACAAGTTGGTAATCAGAGCCTTCCCCGACCTTAGGAGCCCCATTGCTTGATCGTTATTAGCGGTCGAGTTGTGTCTAGAAAAATGTTTTGAGTCATTCAGGAATTATATATCGGAGAGTTTAGGAATTCTTTTTACTTCCCAGTCTCCTCATCGCTCTGGTAAGGCATCCTGACGTAGAGTTTTGACTCTTCTCTTCTCAAATTTCACTAATTTTTTTTTAGGATCACGCGAGTATCTTGGAATCGTTCCGATGGTGTTATGATGAGAACATTGTCTTGGTGCCTCCTGTCAGGTGTTTTGTGGAAGTGTCCCGGGGAGTTGAGCTCTGAGGTGTTGTCGTCATAATTTTATCGTTGCAGTTCTGGAATACCTGAGTTTAGTATGCCGACATCGAAAATCTCTTTTATGTAGTTCGTTGGTGAGATAACCTCGACGCCACCCAGTACTGGGGCGGGAGTTCGGGAGTATCGCCATAACTTGTATAACAGATGCTTTTTGAAGGTTGAGGTAGATGGTTTCCGAAGGTTTCTTGGTTATGTGTTGAAGGATGGATACAGCTGGATGTAGGATTTGCTAGATTTGGGTGAGATATTATGCTTCCCCTGTATCCCCAACACCTGATTGCATAACCGGAAAGGTTCGGGAGTTTCATAGGTGGGAATTCTAGTAGCTCTAGTTCTTCTTCCACGGATATTGGTTTGAGATTGGCATTTCTTACCGATTATTCGTTCTTGATCCGTACCTTCTTGATTTATTTCTCTACCTTAATTCTAAGTGGCTTCTCAATTATGGATATGTGACCATTTCAAGAGGAATGCATTCGTTCATTTTGTTCGGATGTGAAGACTATATGTTGCAATTTTCATTCCGTTGGATTCAGCTTCAATATTTATCTGACAATGTGCTAATGGTGGTCAACCTCTTCAGGATGGCTCCTCCAACGCGCACGACTCCGAATCCTGATCCGCCACCATCTCCACCTCCTCCGGAGGCATGGCAAGCTGTGATGGCCGCAACCAATGCAAACACACAGTTGATCATGCAAATTCTCCAAGAGCGCAATCAAGGCAACCAAGGGAACCAAGGCAACAATCAGAATCACTTTGCTTCACTCAACCAGTTCCTTGCTAACGGGCCAAAGACTTTCAGCAATTGTGTTGAGGCAACCGATGCTGACGATTGGCTAGTGGATCTGTGCAAGCATTTCGAGTGCAGTAACGTCAGGCCTGAGGACTTTGTTAAGTTCGCTTCCTTCCAACTCAAAGATCAAGCTGCAGATTGGTTCCAGCAATACAAGGATTCCAGAGGTGGACGTGTTATCACCTGGCATGAATTCCGTCGAGATTTCCGAGCTCATCATATCCCTCAGAGCATGGTTGAAAGCAAGCGTGAGGAATTCCGCAACCTGAAGTAAGGCTCTTTGTCTGTCTATGACTACAACAAGTTGTTTCAGAAGCTCGCCCGCTTTGCCAAGCAGGACGTCCCTGATGAGAAGAGCATGATATATCAGTTCAGGGGTGGTCTTAGAGAAGAAATTCAGCTAGCTCTTGTTCTCTTCGAGCCCTTGAGATACGATGAGTTCTACAACATGGCATTGAAGCAAGAGGCTGCGCAATTGAGGTGTGATGCTTCCAAGAAGCGAGTCAGAGATGTTACTTCTTCTTCCTCTACTCAAGTGGCCAAGCAGCAGAAGTATTGGCTTCCTCCTCATCCGTTCCGTCAGCCATATCAGCAGAAGAGCAAAAGTGGCAGTGGTTCTTACCACCCACCCAACCCTGGCTCTCAGAACAAGACTTCGTCTCAAGCTCCAAGATTTAGTGCTCCATATCACCGTCCGCTTTCAGAGGTCACGTGCAACAAGTGCCAACAGAAGGGTCACTATGCCAACAAGTGTTTCAACCAGAGGCGTCTTCCTCCTCCTCCTCCTCCTGTCAGATCGGCAAGTACAGCTGTGGTCAAGCATAACCCCAAGCACGCCAAGGTCAATTTGTTGAATGCAGCTCAGGCAGAGGACTCACCAGATGTGATCATGGATAACCTTCCAGTTAACGATATTCCTGCAAAAGTTCTTTTTCACACTGGTGCATCGCATTGTTTCATTTCCAAACCTTTTGCATCGAAGTATGAGTGCGACTATCATTATCTGCAAAATTCCTTGCAAATCGTGTCATCGGGCAAGCAAATGACAGCTAATTTCTGCGTCCCGGATATTACTATCACGTTGGGCGACTACAAATTTCTAGCTTCTCCTATTGTTCTGGGTGACTCGGATATTGATCTTATTCTCGGAATGGATTGGCTTTCTAAGCACAAGGCTCACCTTGATTGTGCAGCCAGGCAGATTCAATTGACTCATTCATCTGAGGATGTAATTGTCTTTGCCGCTCGTGATGATACCATCCATCTGTTTTCTCTCAATGAGAAGGGTGAACTCGATGCCATCTCGCAAATTCCAGTCGTTTGCGAATATCAAGACGTCTTTCCAGAAGAGCTTCCAGGAATGCCTCCGCACCGGCCAGTTGAATTCGTTATTGATCTTGAGCCTGGCACGGAACCTGTGTGCAAATGTCCTTACAAGCTCGGACCTGAAGAGTTGAAGGAGTTGAAGAAGCAACTCGATATTCAAGAGAAAATGGGTCTCATCCGGCCTAGTTCTTCTCCGTGGGGTTGTGGTGTTCTTTTTGTGAAGAAGAAGGATGGAACGGACCGACTTTGTGTTGATTACCGTCCATTGAACAAGAAGACCATCAAGAACAAATATCCACTTCCTAACATCAATGAGCTGTTCGAACAACTCAAAGGTGCTCAAGTATTCTCCAAGCTTGATCTCCGTATGGGTTATCATCAGATTCGAATCCGTGAGCAAGATATTCCCAAGACGGCTTTCAGGACAAGCTATGGTTCATATGAATACACTGTCATGTCTTTTGGCCTCGTCAATGCTCCTCCGACGTTCTCTCGTATGATGAACTTCATCTTCAACGCCTACACCAATGACTTCGTTTTGGTCTATCTCGACGACATTCTGGTTTTCTCGAAGAACAAGGAAGATCATGCCAAGCATTTGCGTTTGGTGCTCGATAAGCTCAGGGAACATCAATTCTACGCCAAGTTCTCCAAGTGCGAATTTTGGCTCGATGAGGTTCTTTATCTTGGTCATATCATCTCTGCCAAGGGCATTGACGTGAATCCTGAGAAGGTGTCTGCAATTGTGAATTGGGAACCTCCTCAAAACGTGAAGCAACTCCGTAGCTTCCTCGGTCTCGCAAGTTATTGCCGAAAATTCGTTGAAAACTTTTCTAAGATCGCGAAGCCTCTCTCAAATCTTCTCCAGAAGCACGTCAAGTATGTTTGGTCTCCGGAGTGTGACATTGATTTCAACACTTTGAAAGAGAAATTGATCAGTGCTCCAGTTCTGACTCCGCCTGATGAGTCCAAGCCGTACGAGGTCTTTTGTGATGCCTCTCTCCAAGGTCTTGGCGCAGTATTGATGCAAGAGAAGAAAGTTGTTGCTTATACCTCTCGCCAGTTGAAGCCTAATGAGAAGAACTACCCCACTCATGATCTCGAGTTGGCGGCAGTTGTGCATGCTCTTTTGACTTCAAGACATCTCTTATTGGGAAGAAAAGTGGACATTTTCACCGATCACAAGAGTCTCAAGTACATCTTCACTCAGCCTAATCTCAACCTCAGGCAAACTCGATGGGTCGAAATGATTCAAGAGTATAATCCGAGTATCGAGTATACTCCAGGCAAGGCCAATGTGATTGCTGACGCATTGAGCAGGAAGGCTTATTGCAATAGTCTGATTCTCAAGCCTTATCAACCCGAGCTTTGTGAAGCTTTCCGCAAACTTAATCTGCAAGTTGTTCCTCAAGGTTTCCTCGCCAACCTTCAAGTCTCTCCTACCTTGGAAGACCAGATTCGCCAAGCCCAGCTTCTTGATGCTATGGTGAAAAAGGTGAAGATTGGGATTGCCAAGAGTCAACCCAAGTACAAGTGCTACCGCCTTGATGACAAGGATACTCTCTTCTTCGAGGATCGCATTGTTGTACCCAAAGGTGAACTCCGTAAAGTGATCATGAACGAGACTCACAATTCTCTCGTCTCCATCCACCCTGGGAGCACGAAGATGTATCAGGACCTCAAGCAGGCTTATTGGTGGACTCGAATGAAGCGCGGATTGCTCAATTCGTGAATGAATGTGATGTCTGCAGAAGAGTGAAGGCAGAACACCAAAGGCCAGCTGGTCTCCTCCAACCTCTTGCCATTCCAGAATGGAAATTTGACCACATTGAAATGGACTTCGTGACTGGGTTTCCAAAGTCCAAGCGTGGCAATGATGCTATATTCGTTGTCATCGACAAACTCACTAAAGTGGCTCACTTTCTGCCTATCAAAGAGTCAATCACTGCAGCTCAATTGGCGGAACTCTATACCTCTCGAATTGTCTCTCTGCATGGTATTCCACAAGTGATCTCTTCAGACCATGGCAGCATCTTTACGTCCAAGTTTTGGGATTCTTTTCAGAAGGCCATGGGCACCAACATCCGTTTCAGCACAGCTTTCCATCCTTAAACTAGTGGTCAAGTCGAGTGTGTCAACCAGATCCTTGAAGATATGCTCAGGGCTTGTGTGATCTCCTTCGGCATGAAGTGGGAGGATTGTCTTCCTTATGCTGAATTCTCCTACAACAACAGTTTTCAAGCAAGTTCGGGCAAGGCCCCATTTGAAATTCTGTATGGCAGGAAGTGCCGTACCCCTCTCAACTGGTCTGAAACCGGAGAACGTCAGCTTTTGGGTAATGACTTAATCACAGAGGCAGAGGAAATGTGCAAAGTCATTCGTGATAACCTCAAAGCAGCCCAATCCCGCCAGAAGAGCTACTATGATAGTAAGCACCGTGATTTGGCTTTCGAGATCGGAGATCATGTTTACCTCCGCTTCTCTCCTGTGAAAGGTACTCGTCGCTTCGGTATCAAAGGGAAGCTTGCCCCTAGATACGTGGGACCTTTCAAGATTGTCAGCAAGAGAGGCGACCTCGCCTATCAACTCGAGCTTCCTTCAAACTTTGCAAATGTTCATGATGTGTTCCATGTCTCTCAGCTCCGAAAGTGCTTCAAGACTCCTGACCGCACTGTCAACTTTGAGGACATTGAGCTCCAAGAAGATCTCTCCTATCGTGAGCACCCCGTTGCTATTCTTGAAGAGACTGAACGCAAGACTCGCAATAAGTCAATCAAATTCCTCAAAGTCAAGTGGTCACACCATTCCGACCGTGAAGCTACCTGGGAACGCGAGGATCACCTCCGTTCTGAGTACCCGGCGTTCTTTCAGTCCTAGATCTCGGGACGAGATCCTTTCATAGTGGTGGAGTGTTGTAACACCCCGGATATGACTTTCCCAATTTGTACTCCAACTCTTGCCGTTTTCAGCGTTAAGTTATTTTATTTTCTCGGGTTCGGGTCTTTGTCTCCGTGTGTTGTTATCGTTGTCATGCATCTCATATCATGTCATCTTGTGCATTGCATTTGCATACGTGTTCATCTCATGCATTTGAGCATTTTCCCCGTTGTCCGTTTTGCATTCCGGCGCTTCGTTCTCCTCCGGTGGTCATTTCTAGATTTCTTTCGTGTGTGGGGATTAAACATTTCCGGATTGGACCGAGACTTGCTAAGCGGTCTTGGTTTACTACCGGTAGACCGCCTGTCAAGTTTCGTATCATTTGGACTTCGTTTGATACTCCAACGGTTAACCGAGGGACCGAAAAGGCCTCGTGTGTGTTGCAGCCCAACACCCCTCCAATTTGGCCCAAAACCCACCTAAGCCTTCTCCATCATCTAGATCGTTCGATCACGATCGCGTGGCCGAAAACCTCACCTCATTTGGACTCTCCTAGCTCCCTCTATACCTATATAAAGTCCCCTCCCGAAATCCGGATCTCCTTCGTCCCCAAACCCTAAATCATCTCTCTCCGCGCCGGACGTGTCCGTCCGCCGCCGGACACGCCACGCCGCCACCCGCGGCCACTGGCAGAGCGCCATGTGGCACGCCGGCTGCTCCACCCTGCCGCGGCCCGCTCGGCCCGGGAGGAGGCCCCCGCGGCCCAGGCGCCCGCGCCGCCGCCAGCCTTCGCCTCCCTCCCGCGCGGCGAGCGCGCCCGAGCCGCCCCGCTCCGGCCGCCGCGTACGCCATTGCCGGCGAGCTCCGGAGATCCCTCCGGCCGGCGCCGCACCTCTCCACCGCCTTCTCCTCCGCCGCAGCCGCGCCTCCGCCGTCCGCCGCCACGGCCCCGAGCTCCGGCGACCGGATCCGCGCCTCCCCGCCGTCTCCTCTCGCGTTCGGCGAAGATCCGGCGACCCCGAGCACTGTTCCGGCGAAGCTCCGGTCATCCTCGACGTCCGTGCCACGAAACCCTAGATCTGGCCGAGGTCCAATTTCTTCCAAGTCCCAAAAATCCCAGATCCATATGCTCCTGTTCATCATGCAGTAACTTTGCATCCGTAGCTCCGATTCATGCATATAGCATATCAAAATGTTCATCTCAAAGAGTACATCATTTCATTCCATTGCATCATTTTCATTTGAGTTCATCTTGATGCCCGAAATGCTGTTAGAAGAGTGCTACTTGAGATAATTGTCAGATCTGCTACTCCATTTAGCTTTTTGTCATTTTTGCCATGATTATTGTGTGCATGATATGCCCATGAGTTCTACATATGTTTTGTTAAGGGTTTTGTCATCTTTCCATAGGTGCAACCCATGTATTTTTGTGATGTGTGTGGTGACTAGCACAAGCTTGCAAAGTGGTGCACTTGGTAATTCTGATTTCAGGGACTTAGCAATTCTACTAAGTCCTTGAGCTGTTTATCTCATGATGTCATATGTTCTTGTTGTTTCCTAGTGATCCGTGCCTCTTTTGAGGATGATCAGTAAGGATGTTTTGTTAATCTTGTAGTGCTCTATCCATCCATGTATTTGTTTGCAATTATAGAGTACCCTAGCTTGAGTCAGTCGAGCTCTACTTTTGCAATTTTGTGAATCTGGGCAGATTGTCAACTTGTTTGCAATTTTGCCGATGATGTTGTAGTTGATCCATGCATGCTATGCTATTGTTCTTGCCATTTCCAGCTTGCATTTTGTGTATATTTAATGGATGTATGCTTATCTTGTCATGACTTGCACCGTAGTGAGTGCGTCGAGCTCGTAAACATGCCTACTTGAGATATGTTTCAGCATGCTCCAGTTTGCACTAAGTCTGTGATCTGATTGTGTTTTTGCTATGTCCACATGTTTGCAATTGTATTTTATGATCCCTTTTGGCTCAAGGTCACTAAGGGACTTTTGTTAAGCTCTTTGAGTAGCTCCATGCCATGATTTACTTTGTCTTGTTTGGGTCCTGTAGCATGTAGTTTTGTTGCTCCGAAGAGTGCTACCTGATCTGAAATTCCAGACAAGTGTTAATTTCACTAAGTCTGAGATCTGTTTGCCATATGCATTTTTGCCATGCTTGTTTGAACCTGTTAATGGATGAATTGGCCGTAGCTCAATGCTAGACTTTTGTTAAGCATCTTGAATGCATCCCTGCCATGTATTTTGTTGCCATGTTTGGGTGTTGTAGCATGTTCATCTCATTGCATTTAGATGGCTACTTGCGGTAAATCGCAGACCGGTGTCATTCTTGAATCGCTTGCCATTTCCAAACCGTAACTCCGATTCCGGTGATCTTTATATCGTTTTCAAGCGATTTCTTCTCTTCTTTCTAGTGGCACACTTGGATTCCCAAGTTGAGGCCAGGTTCATGCATTACTTGTCAAATCTTGCATATGCATCCCGCATCGCATTCCGCATAGCATATCATCTTTGCATCATGTTGTTTGATCCTTGCACGTGGTTGATTGTGTCCTTGTTGTTTGTTTGTCTTGTTTGGGTAGAGCCGGGAGACGAGTTTGCTAACGAGGAGCCCGTTGAATTTGCTTTCGAGGATCCGGTCAACTCTGACAACTGTGCAGGCAAGATGATCATACCCTCGAAATCACTACTATCTTCGCTATGCTAGATTGCTCGCTCTTTTGCTATGCCAATGCTACGATGCCTACCATTTGCTTTCAAGCCTCCCAAATTGCCATGTCAAACCTCTAACCCACCTTGTCCTAGCAAACCGTTGATTGGCTATGTTACCGCTTTGCTCAGCCCCTCTTATAGCGTTGCTAGTTGTAGGTGAAGATTGGAGGCCGTTCCTTGTTGGAACATTATTTTACTTGTTGGGATATCATTATATTGCCAGGTTATCTTAATGCATCTATATACTTGGTAAAGGGTGGAAGGCTCGGCCTCTCACCTAGTGTTTTGTTCCACTCTTGCCGCCCTAGTTTCCGTCATATCGGTGTTATGTTCCCGGATTTTGCGTTCCTTACGCGGTTGGGTTATAATGGGAACCCCTTGATAGTTCGCCTTGATTAAAGATTTTCCAGCAATGCCCAACCTTGGTTTTACCATTTTCCACCTAGCCTCTTTTTCCTTTGGGTTTCCGGAGCCCGAGGGTCATCTTACTTTAGCCCCCCTTTGGGCCAGTGCTCCTCTGAGTGTTGGTCCAAACTAGAGTCCTGTGCAGCGCCCCCTCGGGGAAACTCGAGGTTTGGTTTTAGTTGTATGGAGAGCTCATCTGAGTGTGCCCTGAGAATGAGATATGTGCAGCTCCTATCGGGATTTGTCGGCACATTCGGGCAGTGTTGCTGGTCTTGTTTTAACCTGTCGAAGTGTCTTGAATAACCGAGATACCGAGTCTGATCGGAACGTCTTGGGAGGAGGTCTATTCCTTCGTTGACCGTGAGAGCTTGTCATGGGCTAAGTTAGGACTCCCCTGTAGGGATTTGAACTTTCAAAAGCCGTGCCCGCGGTTATGGGCAGATGTGAATTTGTTAATGTCCGGTTATAGATAACTTGAACCTTAACTTATTTAAAATGAATCAACCGAGTGTGTTACCGTGATGGCCTCTTCTCGGCGGAGTCCGGGAAGTGGACCCGGTGTTGGAGTAATGTTTGCGCAGGTTGCTCTCTAGTTTCTCGCTCGTGCTTTGCCTCCTCTTCTCGCTCTCTTTTGCGAATAAGTTAGTCACCATATTTTGCTAGTCGCTTGCTGCAGCTCCACATATTTACCTTGCCTTACCTATAAGCTTAAATAGTCTTGATCGCGAGGGTGCGAGATTGCTGAGTCCATGTGGCTCATAGATTGCTATTACACCAGATGCAGGGCCTGATGATTCCGCTCCAGGTGACGCGCTTGAGCTCAAGTGAGAGTTCGACGAAGACTCTCAACGTTACTATGTTTCCTTTCCTGATGATCAGTAGTGGTGCCCAGTTGGGGGTGATCGGGACCATGTCGCTTGTTGGGTTATCTTTTATTTTGGCGCCGTAGTCGGGCCATGAGTGTTTGGATGATGTAATGTTATTTATGTACTTGATTGACGTGGCAAGTGTAAGCCAACTATTTTATCTCCCCTTTATGATTTATATTACATGGGATGTTGTGAAGATTGCCTAACTTGCGACATATGCCTTCAATACGATTATGCCTCTAAGTCGTGCCTCGACACGTGGGAGATATAGTCGCATCAAGGGTGTTACACGGAGAGATCAAGGCGGGGTACCTCACGAGGTGCCCGTGACGCAAGCCATGACGACCAAGGGTGCCAGGCGGGCGCCAGCCGCGCAGTGTCCTCCTTTCCTCTTTGGTGCAAAGGGAGCAAGCGCAGGCGAGAGCATCAAGCAAAGGCACCCGTTTCGGTGCAACAAGATCAAGACCAGTCCAACGGCAGGGAGGAAGTCATTGTGGAGCCCAAGCCAGCGTCACCACCAGAGCCTTTGGTAGACAAGGACCAACTTTAGTCAGGATAAGTGTACCAGATGTTCCCCTTCAAAATGGCCAATTGTTGGCGCCCTTCCCGCTCAATATTTGGGAAGAGGCCTAGGTCCTTTGCCTATAAATAGGACTAGCCACCCACAGGGTAGAGGAGATCGGAATCAAGAAGGGAGAATCTAGAAGCCAAGAGAGAAACTAGCTAGGATCGAAATCGGAGAGAGAATCGAGAAGAGAGAGAGAGAGAGAGAGAGAGAGAGAGAGAGAGAGAAGGGTGACTGAACTCCTCCTAGTAGTTCATCCCCTCAGCTAAGAATAGACCCTCGCGAGGCTGTTCTTCCTTGTATTTCTCATCATCATCAGCCCAAGAGGCAATCCACCACACCACACACTGGAGTAGGGTATTACACCACAACGGTGGCCCGAACCAATATAAACTCTGTGTCTCTTGTGCTGTTCTTTCCATAGCTTAGATCTTAGCGGGGCGGAGGGGTGCAGGTAGGTAGAAGGCGAAATCTCCGCGCGCACCCTAGTGTTCGAACCTCAAGGGTCTGCCGGAACCCGAAATCCGACATTTGGCGCGCCAGGTAGGGGTGCGCCGGAATCCACCTTCTACCGCTTCGTGTCCCGTCGCGTCGTCATCACCATGTCCGGCGACCAGGCAGGCAACCCAGATTCTTGGGCGGCGTGGCCCGTCGGCGCGGAGCCGCTCGCCTCCGGCGACCCCATGCCCCAGGCAGCTCGTGGTTCGCAGGGCGCTGCGGGCCGCGGGCGACGCGGACAGGCTTCGGCAGCTCTCACACCGCGGCATGCGTGGTCGGCAGCAAGGGCCTCCAATCACGCCGCGACCACGACACCGTACACCCGCCGGGAGTAGGCGAACTCGAGGGCCGCGCTCACGGTGGCCGAGAGCTGCTGCAGTGCAGGCTGCTGGAGGGCGGCCGCGACGTGCTGCTGGAGCGGGTGGCAGAGCTCCTGGGCTTCGCCACCTCGGGGGCTCACCCCTTTTGCACCCAGCTCCCATCTCAAGCACAGGGCGGCCCGCGCGGGGGCTCCACGCGCGCCCGCGGGCTCCAAGGCTACCCCAACACCGGCGAAGCTGTTGGCACCGGACCGGCGGTGGCGCTGCCCCCGCTCCCGGTCCGCGAAGAAGAAGGACTCGACGCGACCCGCGGCCCTAGTGGACAGCCGCGCTACCACCCCACGGTGGGCGCGTCAAGCGGGACTGCATGGCACGCGGAGCACTACGGCGTGGCCTTCGGGATGACGGCGCCAGAAGAATACGTGCCCCTCATGATGGACCAAGGACACCCTCACGACGGCGAACAAGGCTCGCTCCTCAGCCCAAACTGGGGGGACGAGGCGCCAGAAGCTGAGCCCTTCCAGGAGCCCTGGGACGGTCCCACTGGCCACGCTGGAGGCAGCGATTATCGGGTACCGCTAATTCCTCAGGAGCAGGCATACGCTAATCATGGATCGCAGGAGGTGCAGGTCGCCACAGCGAGCAGCTGCCCCACTCCCACAGTCTCCTACCCCTCGGGAGGAAGGCGCAGGGGGCTGCAGGAGAGGGGCCGAGATCCGACATCACCACCACGGCGTTCGGAGCAAGGTGTTCTCAGGAGGTAGGCCCTCTGCTGGGGAGGTGCCTCAGGGCCTGCCCCTGGCGGAGGACCCGTGGTCGTGGGGGAACCGCTGGCGACCGCTCTACCCCATCGGCGGCGTCCTGGTTTCCGGACGTCGTTGATGGCACTAGAGTGTGGCGCAAGGCGGGGCCCTCGTCTGGCGATATGAAGCAAGGCCGGTACCTGTGAAGAAGGCCCAGTGCTTGTGAAGCTCGCCGCCCCGTGACACTCTCACGTAATAATGAGTGGGGCTGTACACGCCACGGAGTCTCAGGGGTGCCGGCCTCAGGCCCTGGGGCTCCCTCCCACGCCCAGTGGCAGCACTTAGCTCCGCGCTGGTGAGAAGACGTCCAAGACTAGATTAGGTGCCGGACACGGCCTTTTGTCTGCTTTCATTGCTTTTCCCTTTGTTTGTCACTTTCCCCCGCTGGATTTAAGTTGGATTCGAATTTGAGATTTGCGTGTGTTCGGGGAAGGTGTGCTTAGTCTCGTTCGAGGAATTTCTCGCGTTTTGGTTACCACTTCGCCTCAGCTGCCTTCCCTCATAAGCCCCTCGCGAGCCGGGTCAGGCCCAGCTTGCGCGCAGCCCAGACTGCCGCCGCCGCGTCCTCTCATGAGGGTTTTTTACTGCAGATCCTACGGATTCGATCAGGGAACACTCGGGACACCACAACCTCCCACAGGCTACCTCAGGGCCCGCACGGGACAAAGGTAAATTAGCCGACCAGCGCGTCGCTTAAGCCAACCACTTGGCGCGGGTGCATGGGCAATGTAACGTCTACTAATGCGATGAACACAAGTTTTACATGAGGGGCTCCCCCTCCAAAATGCTCTCACAGCCATCAGGCCAAAACCTGAGTTCTATTCATGCAGGGTAAGGAAGCAGGAACGATGCACAATCAATCGGATAAATCCCCCAATGCGTCCTCAGGAGCACCACCCGAACCGTTGCTGGCGTCGCTGGACTCGCCATCGCTGTCTGCGTCGCCGCCAGCGGCGGCAGGGCCGTTCACCACACCGCCCTCGTCAGCAGCCACGATCACGCCGTCGTTGTCTGAAGCGAAGGCCCTGACAAGAGCATCCACATTGTCTTCCACCCAGTGTGCCAGGTCGTCTCGGACGGCCTGGGGGACTGGGGCGATGGCGGCATCGAAATCGAAGTGGGGATCCATGTTTCGGAGATGGCTGAAGACGCGAGAAAAGGCGCGCCCGAGCAGGGCGCGGCTCCTCTCTTCCACCAACTTGTCAACCCTGACCGACCGCACCTCCAGCTGCGTCACCACGTCGGTGAAGAACTGAAGGTTTCCAGCGTAGTTGACTGCGTGCGGCTCGCCAACAGCCGCCTCGCAGATGTTGCCCAAGGCTGTGTTGGCTCTCTCCCGGAGCGTGGTGAGCATGGGGCCGTGCTCATGCTCCAGGATCCGCCGCTGACGTATCTCGTCCGCATTCTGGCGTGCGACGACCTCAGCCTCCTCCACCCGCTGGCGAAGAAGGAGCACCTCGGCCTGGGAGGTGGTTGACTCCCCTTGTGCTACCTCAAGGGCGGCCCGAAAAGCATCGGCCCGCCGCATCGCTTCCTCCAGCTTGGCCCTCAAGGCAGCAGTCCTACCTTCAGCCTCGGCCCGCATCAACCCCAGTCTCTCCTCGAACTCGTGCTTGAGGTTCAAGCGCGCCATCCCCACCCGACGTCTGACCTCCTCCAGGACACGGGCTTCCCGTGCAGCGACATCATCGTCCACCTGCGTCACCAAGCGCTCCCTTGTCTCCAGACACTCGTACTCGCGGGTGCGTTCGGCAGCTTCCAGCATCAGCGCCTCCTCACGCTTCTGGAGCTCTGCTGGGTCGCCAGAGGCCACCTTCATCGACGCGAGGTTTGCCTCGCGCAGCTCCTCTTGCTCCTCCAGTGAGTGGCACCAGGCCAGGAGCTCCCGAGCCCGCTCCTCCGCCGCCTCTCGCCGCCGGTCAGCTTCCCGGGCCTCCTCAGCGGCCCAAGATCGGGCCTCCCGAGAGGCCACCAGCGACGCCTTGGCCTCTGCGTCGTCAAGATCGCGCTGACGGCGTGCAAGGGCGATGGCGCCCTCCAGCTCGCGCCTCTCTGCAGCCAGGCGCAGGCCCTCGGCCTCAAGGCACGCGTCTTCATCAGCAAGCTCCTCACCAAGCAGGCTCACCACGTCAGCCGCCCTTCGAAGGAATCCTTGGCGAAGAGCGCGACGCTCCCGGGCGCGCTCGAGCATGTCTTCCACACCATCATCTGCCCCAAGCAAGCGCCGGGGGCCACGAATCAGCACTCCCCCTCCGGGCAGGGGGCTGGGGGCTGGCACCCTCGCGACGGCCGGGCACGCCACGCCAGAAGCCCGGCCTGGAGCCAGCCCGTCCCTAGATGAAGAGCGCAGGGAGCGCCTCAGCCAATCACAGTCCACGACCAGGCGAGAAGCCCACAGCAGGCTGGCTATGCCACAAGAAGGCCCGCGAAGGAGGATCGCGAGGTGCGTAGGGCCACGATGCGCCTCGGGACAGTTCGCCTCTCCGATCGCCCTCACCACAAGGGCTCTGCTGCTCGGAGCGCTTGAGGACGGTGGAGGGGGCGAAGCCAAGGGGGACGGCACCTCAGCCATCTCCGCGAGCTCGGCTGGAAGGGGCCTGCGGAGCAAGGATCAGTAAAAGCAATAGAAGGTTCAGGAGCTGGGAAAGGAGGAGGCTTACTCATCAGTGGTGAAGTACTTCCTACGCTTCAGCAGGCAACAAGGGTAATCGTCGCCCAGGGCCTCCCTTCTCTTTCGGAGGGCCTCAAATTCCACGCGGAAGTGGCCCAAGAGTTGAGCGCAGGAATCAACCTGCGACGAAGACGGAGCGTCAAGGCGATCCGCGTCAGGGGCGCCTGCCTGATGCGCACTGCCAATCGCCTCGCCAAGAGAAGCGGCTGGAGCCTCAGGGGCCTCAGTCGCAGGCGCTGAGGGCAGCTGCTTGCCACCCTCAGCCTCAGCGGCACGGGCCCCAAGAGCTGCTCCCTCATGAGCGTCGCTCGGCGCTGTCACCCCGCCGGAAGCCCCCTCGGCCTCTGGCGCCTCATGCCTCCTTGCTCCGCCACTTGAGGAAGAGTCGCCTTGGCCGACTGGAAGGGCAGTCACCATCACTGGGTTCTCGCGAGGCCCCTGGAGGCCGGCGGGGCGCGGCCTCCACTCATCAAAGATAGGCATCTGATTCACAAAATCGCCCCTGTTCTGGCAGAGGTACAGCAAGGCCCCTCCCTGCTGGATGCTGCCAGGGTTGGGGTCCCAGTCAGGATCAAGAGCTCTGTCCTCAGCACTTCAGGTGTCAGGTCCTCTTCCTGGAGCCTCATACGATCATCACGCCCGCTGAAGGCCCACATCCGGCGGGAGTGGCGTTGGAGAGGAGCAACGCGGCGTAGCAGGAACTCCTTCATCACCTTGGGCGCTGTCACGCCAAGCAACCTCAAGAACGCGAAGCGGTGCCAAACGAAGACGAGCCGGGGGCTCTCAAGCGTCTCCTGGCCCCAGCCCGAATTGGGGACAGCAGGCAAAGTTGGCTCCGATAGCAGGGGGCTGGGCACCCCTACATCCACATACAGCCACCGCTCGCGGAACCCAGCCGCGGGCAGAGGAAGCCTGAAGTCAATCCCTGAGGCCGCTTTCTCAGACGCGGCAGCGAAGCTCACGCACGCCGAGCATTGGGTAGGGTCGACAAGACGTAGAGAGAAGAAGTGGCGCAGCAAGGCAACCGAAGGAAGGATGCCCATCATTGCCTCGCAAACAAAGGCGAAGACCGAAAGTAGGGTGATGGATTCAGGACCCAGATGCATCATGTGGATTTGATAGTGGGAAAGCACGGCATTGAAGAAATCAGAAAAGGGGGGAACCAGACCCGCCCACAGGGCATCGGCGAAATACTGGACCTCGGTGACTATCCTGTCGATGGAGAAGTGAGGCGCGGGCCAGGCCGTCGTCCTCCCGCATTCGTTGAAGATAGTGGCCAGAGCCGAGCTGACCTTGCCCAAGCCCTCGGTGGGGGCCGCCAACGGCAGCGAGCAAGGCGGAGGCATGGGTTTCTTCCCTCTTCCCTTCTTCGTCGGAGCCATGGCGATAGGAAGGGGGGGGAAGGTTCGAGATTGGGTTGAAAACAGAAGCTGGAGTTTGAGCGGAGGAAGGACAGAGGGCGCTCGAGCAACAGAAAGGGGAGCGGCTATGTACGACTACGAGTCCGCCTAGCATGGCGCAAAATAAGGGGGGAGTGGGGGAACAGTGCCGCCCACGCCCAACCAACCGCCACGCGGCGCCCAAGGCCGCAGGCTGTTAGGGCCCGCGGCGCTTCGCCCTTGCCCTTTCGCCTCCCTGCACGGCCAAGTCTGGGCGCGCCTTGGGCCTGGGGGCTACTGTCGACGTTCTGGGAACGGGGGTCCCCAGACTTGCCTGCCTGCGGCCTGCGGCGTGGCTCAAAGGGGGCCCAGCATGGCCCGTCTTCATCAACACAGACCCAAGACCCTCACGAGGGGCCAAGCCTCGCGGGGCGGACGACATGGAGCTTCCTCAGGCACGACCTCATCAGGCTGGCTCGCGAGGAGGCGGAGAGATCAAGGCGGGGTACCTCATGAGGTTCCCGTGACGCAAGCCATGACGACCAAGGGTGCCAGGCGGGCGCCAGCCGCGTAGTGTCCTCCTTTCCTCTTTGGTGCAAAGGGAGCAAGTGCAGGCGAGAGCATCAAGCAAAGGCACCCGTTTCGGTGCAACGAGACCAAGACCAGTCCAACGGCAGGGAGGAAGTCATTGTGGAGTCCAAGCCAGCGTCACCACCAGAGCCTTTGGCAGGCAAGGACCAACTTTAGTCAGGATAAGTGTACCAGATGTTCCCCTTCAAAATGGCCAATTGTTGGTGCCCTTCCCGCTCAATATTTGGGAAGAGGCCCAGGGCCTTTGCCTATAAATAGGACTAGCCACCCACAGGGTAGAGGAGATCGGAATCAAGAAGGGAGAATCTAGAAGCCAAGAGAGAAACTAGCTAGGATCGAAATCGGAGAGAGAATCGAGAAGAGAGAGAGAAGGGTGACTGAACTCCTCCTAGCAGTTCATCCCCTCAGCCAAGAACAGACCATCGCGAGGCTGTTCTTCCTTGTATTGCTCATCATCATCAGCCCAAGAGGCAATCCACCACACCACACACTGGAGTAGGGTATTACACCACAACGGTGGCCCGAACCAGTATAAACCCTGTGTCTCTTGTGCTGTTCTTTCCATAGCTTAGATCTTAGCGAGGCGGAGGGGTGCAGGTAGGTAGAAGGCGAAATCTCCGCGCGCACCCCAGTGTTCGAACCTCAAGGGTCTGCCGGAACCCAAAATCCGACAAATCCTACCCGGCGATCCTCTCCTCGTTGCCCTGTGAGAGAGCGATCACCGGTTGTATCTGGCACTTGGAAGGGTGTATTTTATTAAGTATCCAGTTCTAGTTGTCATAAGGTCAAGGTACAACTCGGGGTCGTCCTTTTACCGAGGGACACAACTATTCGAATAGATAAACTTCCCAGCAGGGGTGCACCACATTTCCCAACACGCTCGATCCCGATTGGCCGGGCACACTTTTCTGGGTCACGTCCGGCCTCGAAAGATCAACACGTCGCAGCTCCACCTAGGCACAACAGAGAGGTCAGCACGCCGGTCTAAATGCTATGCGCGCAGGGGTCTGGACCCATCGCCCATTGCACACCTTCATGTTGCGTACGCGGCCGGTGAGCAGACCTAGAAACCTCCATTACAAAGGAAGTTGCGTTACGCGGTCCAACCCGGCGCGCGCCGCTCAGTCACTGACGTCACGAAGGCTTCGGCTGATACCACGACGTCGAGTGCCCATAACTGTCCCCGCGTAGTTGGTTAGTGCGTATAGGCCAGTGGCCAGACTCAGATCAAATACCAATATCTCGTTCAGCCCCCACATGGGTGGAACCACCTGCCCCTTCAGCCCCCACATCAAAATGACATGCGGGTACTCTACGAGCCGACCCGACTTTAGTCACCACCTGTATAGTATGTATGTATGTATGTATGTATGTATGTATATACCCGTGATCAACACCCAACGTGATCACGGCCTGATAGTATGGCATGGCAGACGGACAAGAATGTAGGGTCACTGATGATAAACTAGCATCCTATACTAAGCATTTAGGATTGCAGATAAGGTATCAACAACGGTAGCAACAATGACAGACTATGCATCAGGATAGGATTAACGGAAAGCAGTAACATGCTACACTACTCTAATGCAAGCGGTAGAGAGAAGAATAGGCGATATCTGGTGATCAGGGAGGGCTTGCCTGGTTGCTTTGGCAAGATGGAGGGGTCGTCAACACAGTTGTCGATCAGGGCACCAGCAGCAACGTCAGTCTCGTAGTCTACCGAAGAGAAGAGGGGGAAGAAACAATGAATACAATGCAAACAGATGCATAACGATGCATGACATGACAACAAGCGGTGCTAGGCGTGCCCTAACGCGGTAGGAGGTGATACTGGTGAAGGGGGGAAACATCCGGGAAAGTATCCCCGGTGTTTCGCGTTTTCAGATAGATGAATCGAAGGGGAAAAGTTGTGTGTTCGCTATGCTAGGGATGTGTGGCGGACGAGCGAGCTGTGTATTCGGATTCGTCTCGTTGTTCTGAGCAACTTTCATGTACAAAGTTTTTCCATCCGAGCTACGGTTTATTTTATATTAATTTTTATAAGAGTTAATCATTTTTAGAATTTATTCAATTATTTTAAATCAACATTATCCAGAATAGTGTTTGCTGACGTCATCATGACGTCCGCCTAACGTCAGCAGTCAACAGGGTGTTGACTTAGTCAAACTGACATGTGGGTCCCACATGTCATACACTGTTAGTTAATTAACAATAGTTAATTAGGTTAATTAGGCTAATCTAATCAGGATTAATTAAGTTAATTAATTCTTTAATTAATTAATAATTTAATTATTTTTAATTATTATTTTTTAATTAATTCCTTTTTTCTTTTTTTAAACGTTCAGGGGGCGTGGGCCCCAGCTGTCAATGGGCCAAAGGCCATAGTGGGTTAATGGGGCGGGCACAGGCGCACCCGAACGGGCGCTCGCCCGCAGGGGGGTGCGTCAGAACGAGGCCGTAGGGGCGCGCGCGGCCGGCGATGGGGCAGCTGCAGCGGGGGCAAGGCGTGGCCCGGGTGAGCGGCGGGGCGCCGAAGGCAAGCGTGGCGGGGGCTGGGGGGCGTGGGGTGCTGGCTGCGACAACGGATTGACGGGGCCGGCGCGGGCAACCGCGGCAGCAGGCGAAGGGGCATGCGGGGGTGGCAGCAAGCGGGGCCAGGGCGCGGTCAGCAGGCGTCGTCGGCAGGCATGCGACGAGGGTGCGGGAGCGAGCGTGCCCCAGTGTGCGTGGGGCTGCAGGCGCAGGCGTGCGGGAGCAACGACAGGAGCAGGGCGGGCGAGCCTGCGCGCGAGCACGTCGTGTGTGGGTGGAAGAGCTCGCGCGAGCAGGGAGGCGCAAAGCAGGAGGCCGCAGCCGGTCGCGTGCGTGTGCATACGGGACAGGGGGAGAGAAGAGGTTGGGGCTCACGACGGTTCGTAGGGCAACGACAATGGGTGTCGAGGATGAGTCGAGGAGGTCCGGCGAGGCGGCATCGGCGACGGGGACGGGGAGCGCCGGTGATGGAGAGGACCGTGGCGATGGCGTCCGGCGATGGGTCGCAGGGGGGTCGATCGGCGCGGTTGATCCCAGAGGGAGAGGCGATGGAGGTCTGGGGATGGCAGCGGGCAACGGGGCAGCGCCGGGCGGCGTGGTCGGGGCTGAGCCTCGATCCAGATCGGGGTAGGGGCAAGAGGGAGGAGAGAGTGGGGGAAATCGTGTGGGGGAGTGGGGGGTTAGGGTTCCCGTCGGTGGGGGTTATGGAGGGGAGTGGGTGGGGCGGCCTGGCTAGTGGGCTGTCCGGCTAGGCCGGTTGACCCAGTGGGGGGTTTCTTTTTTATTTTTTATTTCCTGTTTTGTTTTTTTCCTTTTATTTATTCTTTGGTTTGTTTTTATTTTACTTTCCATTCTGTTTATTTTTTACTAAAAATCTAAAATGACCCCTAAATTAGTAGTAACACAAAACCCACTACAAGCAAAAGGTTTTACCCCAAAACCATTTAGTTTAGTATTTTGTTAATTATAAAAGCATTTAAATATTGGTTTTTGCTATGGTTTTATTCACCTTAGAGTATTTAAACATTTTATAAAGTGGGGTTTCCTCACCACAATTACTTGCGATTTATTTGTCACAAACCGAACATTTTACTATTAAAGTTTGAAAACTTTTGATGTTTGCCTTTAATCAAATTTTGAATTTGGATTGGTTTCAAACTAATGCGAGATTAGCAACAGTAATCGAGGTGACGTGGCATCGTTAGTAGAGGTTTACTGCAGCGTAACTATCTGGGCGTTACAATTCTCCTCCACTACAAGAAATCTCGTCATGAGATTTAAGAGGAGAGTAAGGGTGAAGGGATTTGGTTACGAAATTCTAACGAGTCTTCTCGGTCTTGGTTGCTCTCCTCGAAGAGGTCGATCCATAACGATGATGTCTTCATACTTCAGCTTGAGGTCATCATGATGAAGTCGGCATCCTTTCTTCGGGAACTCCATCGTACTTACAAAAAGATAAGAGGGGAAAACTCTATAAGGATGGATTCTAACAAAATTGAGCATCAGACGGTTAACTCAGGGGAAGAAGCATAAGTATCCCTTGAATTGAAACTTAAGAAGATATAGAGAGCAAAGTAAGATGGTACCATGAGAAGTTTCAAACGGATAGGCAATGGTTCGATGTCTGAAACAACATGCGAAAAGGGTCTAGAGCAATGAGATTGAGTATTTCTTCTGTTACCAGAATGGATGACTAGGACGGTGGCCCGTGAATTACATACGAGGTCACACGCGAGGGGTAACTTTGGAAACCGTGGGTGTACAGGAGAGTCAGGTTTCGATCCTGTGGAACTATGGGTTATGGTCCCACCATGTGGGTTAAAAGTAGGAAGGGCGGTAATGTCTTGCATGATCATGTAAGCAAGGCATGTCAGAGGATAGCCTGTCAGTTATGTCGGCAACAACATCGGTACCAAGGGCGAGGGACGAAGAGAACCATTTTCCTGCTCGTTGATCGAGGCGGACAAATAAGCAAAGTTCTCATCCATCGGTGGCTACTGGAATGTCATGAACAATAATAACAGGGTCTTGCTGACAGAATTGTAGACCGAGGTGTTTACATAAGTAGGATAATTTTACTGCTTAGATCATATAGACCTCAAGAAAGGTTAAACCAAACAATGGAAAGGAAAAGGTGATCATCAGATTAAATAGAACAATAGAAAGGAAAATGTGCTTAAACCTATATTTCAAGGGTATATCCTTCCCAAGGACAAGTAGAGCATGATATCCATGACAGGATATAATGTAGTAAACTCTTTAGGTATGGGGAGAGACATTTCCTGACATTACCCATACAACGGTGTTTGGATAATTGAGCAGGAAACATTTAGCATTGGGCTTCAAATGTTCTTGTTGAAAATTGGAGTACCATAGACATGCATCGAGATAGCATTGACATGGTCATCAGGTGAAGATCAGACTTTGGAAACACAAAGGATCCATCAGGAACGGCTTGTAGAATAAGTCTTACAATTTCCTCATGGAAGAATGGCTAACCTTGCTAAAAAGGAAACTATAACAATAGGCCCTCCGACCAGGTGTGCTAGGCATGACATCACCTTACCGGGTCATATGAGGACCAGTGATATAACTCTTGAAAATATGTTCCAACCATCATATCTGACCGAGATTCAGATCTGATTGGTGTCAGGATACCTTAGACTCAGGATGCCTCAAAAGAAAAGGTGCAACACAATTGATGAGATGTCATTGTAAGACTCTCGGGAAATGAACTATGGAAGCGAGTTCCGAAATAAGAGTTCATCATTAAACCAAGGAGAGGATGAGGAGGTGGCTAATGAACTCAGCGACAATTCATTGAGATTTCCAAAAAGGTGGATTTCCACAATCATGTGAACAAGGAGATAACATTTGTCAGATCAAATGGTATAATGATGTATGCTCGAGGAAAACATACACAATTTAACAATGATAGAAGGGTGCACCCTGAAATCTAGACTGGGTAGCACGATCAATGTTTGAATGATGATTCAATAAGCAATAGACTTAGAATGAAACCATCGACCGTTAACTTCAAAGCAATAGGGTGGCTAGAAGGGCAGAATCCAAACAGTATCGTTCACTTGTTGGTATCCCGGTTAGAATCAACACAGAGACCAAGAAAGAATGGTGATGGTGAGAAGTATCACATAGCAATAATTAATAGCTGGAGCAATTCTCTCAACACCCTTGACATAAAAGATGGTAATACTCCAAGATAAAATCCTAATATAAGTTGGATAGAAAGGAACTCTAGGTGCAACACAAAACATGAACAAGTTTTGTGTCAGAGTGAATGCAAGAATGTTGTCGATGTTAATAAAAATCATCGAGGGGAGAAGGATGGCATTTCTCATCATGAATTAAATTGATATCCTGGAAGAGCTCAGAATGCTGATGATGATCACGGCACATTTGTCGAGAGATCTCATGAAGATGTAATCGATCGGCGATGACACCAAGTTGAAGGAATGATGAAGCGAAAGGTTAATGGAACCACGGGTACGACACCAACTCGGAAACAAGCTTGTTGTCAAGGCGAAATGATATGACGAGTAAGATCAACGTAATCTTAGCTCACCGTCAAAAAATTGTGCTCCGGGAAGAAGGACCAGGTAGCATAGTTAGAATTTAGCACAAAAATGATATAGCCGATCAGGCTAGGAATGACTTGAAGGATTAATAAACTCATAAGCAATGAAAAATATTTAAGAGTTATTGAATCGGAGTGTAGAGTTGATTCACTTATCGGTGTTCCCGAGTGACTAATAACTCAGAACCCGTGGGAACTCTGAAATCGGTGAGAAGCAATAGTAGATGAAGACTCAAAAGCAGTTATTTAGTTCTGTGATATTCTCTAGATACCAAAGGTGAAACTCGGAGGTAGATCAGAATAGATACTGATATGTATCATAGACTTGCGATAGTAGATACTTTAATCTTGTCAGAATAGATGAGGCAATGGAATGGTTTCCTTTCAGATATATTGAATAAGGTTAGCATGGTCAGAACCATAACTACAAGGGTCCAATTTACGATACCAGAAGAATTATTCAAATGATTAAATATTCTAGCAAGAAGCTTTCATGATAAGTTCCACACCGTGTCCGTGGGCATGAACACAAAGGTTCAGGGTCGACTCCCACTTCTGCAATGCATAACCTTTCATTCACTTCTCGTTTTCGGAAAAGTTGTAGTGTTGAAATTTTATTTGGCGAAGCAACAACAAGAGTATGACTCGCGAAAACGTTCGGGTTCATATAGTTTGGGGAAGGCATAGGTTCAACCCATCAGGGTATCTTAGGAGCATATACCATAAATGTCAAGAATAAATAACACAAGCTCGATAGTAGAGCATGCTTGAGAAAGCAGAGGATATAGTTTACCAAAGGCATTATGTATCCAAGGAAAGGCTCACAAGCTTATTGAATATGAAGGATGTTGTCGGATAAAATCCGACAAAGGGTCTGGTGGTCCACAAGGGATCTGATGCGAGCATCAGTATTCAACCAGAGGAAGAAAGAATGCAAGGAGATCAGGTTATAGAAACAACTGACTAACTCAAAGCTCAATTGCAAAGGAATTATGAATTCCAAGACAAGGGATCAGAAGCAATGCTCTGATTAGGGATGGATAAGTTGAGTAGTCTTAGGGGTACAACCGATGGCAATTTGATTGGTCGAGATCCAGCTCATGTTTAAAATGTCGTCTGAGCCGGGAGGATGAATCAAGGGACTCAAAATGATAATGGCAAGGGATACTATGAATATTGCTAGCCATATGGAACACAACCATAATGCAAGCAGACAAGTATTTGTGGGCAGAGGATTACCGAAAGATCAGATAGTATTACAATGTGTCTTGTGAATCATATGAACAACAGGGGAAGAGTGGATACTCAGTAAGTGCGAGGAATTATCCATAGAGGGTATTCATGTGGCAAGAACTGCAAGGCAGTAAGCTCAAAGGATTCTTGGAACAACGGAGAGCAGTTTGGGGCATCTTGTAATAACAAGATCAATGGGATTGAATGTAAGAATGGCAGGTGTATGCAGTTATCAATAAGATATAAAAGTGGTAGGGAATTTGCAAAGGCGGTGGTTACAAGTGTCATAGGAGAACATTGTAGAGTAACCTCGAAATCTTCGGGTGCGGCAGACGATCATCGGTAATAAGATGCTCTCCGGGTGAAAGTGATCACGAGATCCTAATGTTAGATTTAACAAAATTCATTTAACCCGAATAGAAGAGAGATCAGAGTCCCAGAGTATAGACGAGGAATAAAAGATCCTAATACCACCCAATGGTGACGTGGGCGCATGGGCCGCACAGCCATGTTAGTAAAACAGTTTTCATCGACTAGACTCAACTTCGGCCAAGGAGTGTGGAAGGGGGATTCCTACAGGCAGTCGGCTCTGATACCAACTTGTGACGCCCCCGATTTGATCGTACACTAATCTACACGCAAATGTGTACGATCAAGATCAAGGACTCACGGAAGGATATCACAACACAACTCTAGACACAAATTAAAATAATACAAGCTTTATATTACAAGCCAGGGGCCTCGATGGCTCAAATACATAAGCTCGAAAACACAAGAGTCAGCGGAAGCAACAATATCTGAGTACAGACATAAGTTAAACAAGTTGCCATAAGATGGCTAGCAGAAACTGGGATGCAGATTGAAAGAGGCGCAGGCCTCCCGCCTGGGATCCTCCTAAACTACTCCTGGTCATTGTCGGCGGCCTGCACATAGTAGTAGGAGTCGTCGTCGACGGTGGCATCTGGCTCCCGGACTCCATCGTCTGGTCGCAACAAACGGGTATCGAAAGGGGAAAAAGGGGGAAGCAAAGCAACCGTGAGTACTCATCCAAAGTACTCGCAAGCAAGGAGCTACACTACATATGTATGCATTGGTATCAAATGGAAAAGGGGTAGCATATGTGGACTAAACTGCAGAATGCCGGAATAAGAGGGGGATAGCTAGTCCTGTCGAAGACTACGCTTCTGGCAACCTCCATCTTGCAGCATGTAGAAGAGAGTAGATGGTAAGTTCACCAAGTATCATCGCATATCATAATCCTACCCGGCGATCCTCTCCTCGTTGCCCTGTGAGAGAGCGATCGCCGGTTGTATCTGGCACTTGGAAGGGTGTATTTTATTAAGTATCCGGTTCTAGTTGTCATAAGGTCAAGGTACCACACCGGGTCGTCCTTTTACTGAGGGACACGGCTATTCGAATAGATAAACTTCCTTGCAGGGGTGCACCACATTTCCCAACACGCTCGATCCCCTTTGGCCGGCCACACTTTTCTAGGTCACGTCCGGCCTCGGAAGATCAACACGTCGCAGCCCCACCTAGGTGAAGGAAATATGCCCTAGAGGCAATAATAAAGTTATTATTTATATCCTTATATCATGATAAAAGTTTATTATTCATGCTAGAATTGTATTAACCGGAAACATAATACATGTGTGAATACATAGACAAACAGAGTGTCACTAGTATGCCTCTACTTGACTAGCTCGTTAATCAAAGATGGTTATGTTTCCTAACCATGGACAAAGAGTTGTTATTTGATTAACGGGATCACATCATTAGTTGAATGATCTGATTAACATGACCCATTCCATTAGCTTAGCACCCGATCGTTTAGTATGTTGCTATTGCTTTCTTCATGACTTATACATGTTCCTATGACTATGAGATTATGCAACTCCCGTTTGGCAGAGGAACACTTTGTGTGCTACCAAACGTCACAACGTAACTGGGTGATTATAAAGGATCTCTACAGGTGTCTCCAAAGGTACATGTTGGGTTGGCGTATTTCGAGATTAGGATTTGTCACTCCGATTGTCGGAGAGGTATCTCTGGGCCCTCTCGGTAATGCACATCACTTAAGCCTTGCAAGCATTGCAACTAATGAGTTAGTTGTGGGATGATGTATTGCAGAACGAGTAAAGAGACTTGCCGGTAACGAGATTGAACTAGGTATAGGATACCGACGATCAAATCTCGGGCAAGTAACATACCGATGACAAAGGGAACAACGTATGTTGTTATGCGGTCTGACCGATAAAATATCTTCGTAGAATATGTAGGAGCCAATATGAGCATCCAGGTTCCGCTATTGGTTATTGACCGGAGACGTGTCTCGGTCATGTCTACATTGTTCTCGAACCCGTAGGGTCCGCACGCTTAAGGTTACGATGATAGTTATATTATGAGTTTATGCATTTTGATGTACTGAAGGTTGTTCAGAGTCCCAGATGTAGCCTTGCAAGCATTGCAACTAATGAGTTAGTTGTGGGATGATGTATTACAGAACGAGTAAAGAGACTTGCCGGTAACGAGATTGAACTAGGTATAGGATACCGACGATCAAATCTCGGGCAAGTAACATACCGATGACAAAGGGAACAACGTATGTTGTTATGCGGTCTGACCGATAAAATATCTTCGTAGAATATGTAGGAGCCAATATGAGCATCCAGGTTCCGCTATTGGTTATTGACCGGAGACGTGTCTCGGTCATGTCTACATTGTTCTCGAACCCGTAGGGTCCGCACGCTTAAGGTTACGATGATAGTTATATTATGAGTTTATGCATTTTGATGTACTGAAGGTTGTTCAGAGTCCCAGGATGTGATCACGGACATGACGAGGAGTCTCGAAATGGTCGAGACATAAAGATTGATATATTGGAAGCATATGTTTGGATATCGGAAGTGTTCCGGGTGAAATCGGGATTTTACCGGAGTACCGGGAGGTTACCGGAACCCCCCGGGAGGTATATGGGCCTTAGTGGGCCTTAGTGGAAGAGAGGAGAGGTGGCCAGAGATGGGCCGCGCGCCCCTCCCCTCCTTGGTCCGAATAGGACAAGGAGAGGGGGCCGGCAAATACAATGTGATTGTATTTGTTCTATATGGCGCTAAGAAAACTGGAATAGCCATATACGGGTGGGCCATGTGGGGCAGGCTCACGCTGATCCTCATGATTCAGCGACAACAACCTTGCGTTTCGGGCAACCAGTGGCATATTCGCTCTATGTATTCTAAGATTTTTGTTTTTCTACAATTGCCATAGTAAATTTAAGACAACAAACATTTTTTGAGGGGGGGAGGGGGGAGGGGGGGCATTGGCCCCAGGGTTAAATATCTCGGCTTCTAATGTGAGGTTAGGTTGAATGTGATATCTCTACTATTATCTTACACAATTTTTTAAACTTGAATTAGCTATCCGCCAAGACCCTGGAGCAGCTACAAGCCATAAATTTGTTCCAGAAACTAAGCATCCACTGTTTATCAGTACCCAGCTCAGAAAGATCCAACGGTTGATAATTCGTGGATTCGCTATGTACGGATAGGCGCCAAGGTTACTCCACCAGCTTTCTGGAATGCTCCAAACTGATTGTAACGCCCTTGATGCGGCTATGTCTCCCACGTGGTCGAAGCACGACTTAGAGGGCATAACCGCATTGAAAGCTATGTCGCAAGTGAGGTAATCTCGCAAACAACCATGTATCAATAGGAAAAGATACATAGTTGGCTTACAATCGCCACTTCACACAATACATGAATAAAGCATTACATCAACATACACACAAGGTCCGACTACGGAACCAAAATAAAAGAAGAACCCCAAATGCGACAAGGTCCCCGATCGACCCCAACTGGGCTCCACTACTGATCAACTAGAACAAAACAACACAAAGGACAAGATCTTCATCGAGCTCCTCCTGAGCTTGGTTGCGTCATGCACGGACTCATCGGCACCTGCAAACTGGTTTGGAAGTATCTGTGAGTCACGGGGACTCAGCAATCTCGCACCCTCGCGATCAAGACTATTTAAGCTTATGGGTAAGGTAAAAGGTATGAGGTGGAGCTGCAGCAAGCGACTAGCATATATGGTGGCTAACATACGCAAATGAGAGCGAGAAGAGAAGGCAAAGCACGGTCGATAAAAGTATGATCAAGAAGTGATCCTAGAACAACCTACGTCAAGCATAACTCCAACACCGTGTTCACTTCCCGGACTCCGCCGAGAAGAGACCATCATGGTTACACACGCGGTTGATGTATTTTAATTAAGGTCAACTTCAGGTTTTCTACAACCGGACATTAACAAATTCCCATCTGCCCATAACCGCGGGCAACGGCTTTCGAAAGTTCAATCCCTGCAGGGGAGTCCCAACTTAGCCCATGACAAGCTCTCACGGTCAACGAAGGATATACCTTCTCCCGAGACATTCCGATCAGACTCGGTATCCCGGTTCTACAAGACAACTTCGACAAGTTAAACAAATCCAGCAACACGCCCGAATGTGCGCCGAATCCTGATAGGAGCTGCACATATCTCGTTCCAGGGCACAACTCAGATGAGCTGCCATACAACTAAAACCAAAACCTCGAGTTTCCCGAGGGGGCGCTGCACAGGGCTCTAGTTGGACCAACACTCAGAGGAGCACTGGCCCGGGGGGGGGGTTAAAAATAATGATGACCCTTGGAGCGCGCGAACCCAAGGGAAAAAGAGGCTAGGTGGCGAATGGTAAAACCAATGTTGGGCATTGATGGAAGAGTTTTAATTCAAGGAGAACTGTCAAGGGGTTCCCATTATATCCCAACCGCGTAAGGAACGCAAAATCTGGGAACATACCGATATGACGGAAACTAGGGCGGCAAGAGTGGAACAAAACACCAGGCATAAGGCGAGCCTTCCACCCTTTACAAAGTATATAGATGCATTAATTAAAATAAGAGTTATTGTGATATTCCCAACAAGTAAACATGTTCAAACAAGGAACAACATCTCCATGTTCCAACAAGGAACAAACTTCAATCTTCACGTGCAACTAACAACGCTATAAGAGGGGCTGAGCAAAGCGATAACATAGCCAAACAACGGTTTGCTAGGACAAGGTGGGTTAGAGGCTTGGTTCAACAAAATGGGAGGCATGATAAGCAAGTGTTAGGTATCGCAGCATAGGCATAGCAAAAGAGCGAGCAAGTAGCAAGCAAAGATAGAAGTGATTTCGAGGGTATGGTCATCTTGCCTGAGATCTCGCAAGGAAGAAGAACGAGTCCATGAAGAAGACAAACGGGCGTAGACGAACGGGTCCTCACAAACGCGACGTTACCGGAACCAACCCAAAGAAGCAAACACCAGAAAAGAAACACACAACATAGTAAGCAACCAACACATGAACATGGTATGATATGCGGGATGCGGTATGCGATGCATATGCATGATTTGCAAGGGAATGAACGAACCTGGCCTCAACTTGGAAATCCAAGTGTGCCACTGGAAAGGTGGGATGAAATCGCTTGAAAACGATATAAAGAACGCCGGAATCGGAGTTACGATTTGGAAATGACAAGCAATTCAAATATGACACCGGTCTGCGATATACAACAAGTAGCCATCTAAATGTAACAAGATGAACATGCTACGGCACTCAAACATGGCAACAAAATACATGGCAGGGATCCATTCATGATACTTAACAAAACATGAACACTGAGCTACGGCCAAATCATCCATTAACAGGTTCAAACAAGCATGGCAAAAATGCATTTGGTAAACAGATTTCAGACTTAGTGAAATTAACACTTGTATGGAATTTCAGATCAGGTAGCACACTTTGGAGCATGAAAACTATAAGCTACAGGAACTTAACATGGCAAAGCAAGGCATGGCATGGAGTTACTCAAGGAGGTTAACAAAAGTCCCTTAGTGACCTTGAGCCAAAAGGGATCAGAAAATACATTTGCAAGCATGTGAACATGGCAAAAACATAATCAGTTCTCAGACTTAGTGAAAAACTGGAACATGCAAAATCAGATATCAAGTAGGCATGTTTACGAGCTCGATGCACTCACTATAGAGCAAGGCATGACAATATAAACATACACCCATCAAGAATACACATCATATAAGCTAGGCATGGCAAGAAAAACAACATAGCATGCACGGATCAACAACATCCTCGGCAAAATCGCTAACAAGTAGACAATCTGTCCAGATTCACGAAATAGCAAAAATAGAGCTCGATTGACTCAAGCTAGGGTGTTCCATAAATGCAAACAAAGACATGGATGGATAGAGCACTACAAGATTAACAAATCATCCTTACTGATCATCCTCAAAAGAGGCACGGATCACTAGGAAACAATATGAACATATGGCATAATGATAAGAACACATCAAGGACTTAGTGGAAATGCCAAGTCCCTGAAATCAGCATTAACGAATGCTCCACTTTGCAAGCTTGTGCTAGTCACCACACACATCACAAAAATACATGGATAGCACCTCTGGAAATATGGCAAAGCATATAACAAAACACATGTAGAACTCAGGATCATATCATGCACACAATAATCATGGCAAAAATGACAAATAGCTATTTGGTGCAGCAGATCTGACAACTAACTCAAATAGCTCTCTTCCAACAGCATTTCTGGCATCAAGATGAACTCAAATGAAATCAATGCAATGAGATGACATGATGTACTCTTTGAGACGAACATTTCTATATGCTACACGCTCAAATCGGAGCTACGGATGCAAAGTTACGACATGATGAAAATTGCAAAATAAATAGGGTTAGGGACGAGAAAGTCAACCAAGGGGGGATTTCAGATCCAGATCCAGCGCGGGTACTGTTCATGCACGCAGCCCGAGGTTCGCCGGAGACGGATCTCGCCGGAAAGAAGGACGGGGAGGAGCTCCGGTGGCCGGATCTGGAGCACTTGGCGGCGATGGCGGCGGGGCGCCTCGGTGGCGGCGGCGGGGCCGCGCCGGCGAAGGGCGGCGCCGGCGGGAAGGGGCGGTGGCGTCGGACGGCGACCCTGGCCGGCGAAGGCAGCGGCGAGAGTAGCGCAGCCGCGGGCGGGGACGGACGGCGGCGCTCTGCAGCGCGGGAGGCGAGGCGCGCTCAGGCCCTGCGCGGCTCGGGCGGGCCGGCCATGGGCTGCGGCGGTGGGACGTGGTGGAGGCGACGTGGCGGGCGCGGATTCACCCGGGGCGGCGGCGCGATTTCATCCGCCCGGGACGGACATGTCCGGCCGGCGAAGGAGCGGGTTTTGCTAGGTTAGGGGTGGATTTGACCCGGAATTTCGGGGGAGTGGCTATATTTATAGGTAGAGGGAGCTAGGAGTGTCCAAATGAGGTGCGGTTTTCGGCCACGCGATCGTGATCAAATGACCGAGATGAGGAGAGGTCTTAGGTGGGTTTTGGGCCACTTTGGAGAGGTGTTGGGCTGCAACACACACAAGGCCTTTTCGGTCCCTCGGTTAACCGTTGGAGCATCAAACGAAGTCCAAATGGTACGAAACTTGACATGCGGTCTACCGGTAGTAAACCAAGGCCGCATGACAAGTCTCGGTTCAATCTGGAAATGTTTAACACCCGCATACGAAAGAAAGGTAGGAAGGGACACCGGATGACATAGGAGCGCCGGATTGCAAAACGAACAACGGGGAAAATGCTCGGATGCATGAGACGAACATGTATGCAAATGAAATGCACATGATGACATGATATGCAATGCATGACACGCAAGCAGAGACAAGGCAACAACAGCGAATCGGCGGAGGACACCTGGCACATCGGTCTCGGGGCGCTACAACACTCCACCACTACGAGAGGATCTCGTCCCGAGATCTAGGATGGCACCGGGGAAAACGAAAGAGAAAGAGAAGAGGTAAAACTAAGTTGCTTCTTTGACCAATGAGTCAAACCAAAGAACCTTGCAAAGGTTAAGCCATTTCGAGAAAACAATACGACGGAGATGAACGAAGTTGAAAACACTCCGTTAGAAAAGAGGAACAAGGAAGAACAACTTCGGGCAGCACTCCGATTGAAAAGAAAAGGAATTGAATAAGAACTTGATAAGATGAGAAGATACTTGATGAAATCACAATACACTGCCTCCGTAACTATTGAATGAATGGAACAAGGGGTAAGAAAGATCTCAGACAGCATTCCGGTTGAAAAGAGATGCAAAGCTTGATAAGGCGAAGAAAACTTGAGCCAAAAGGCACACCTCCGGTTAAATGGATAAGCATGAAAAGAACATGCTCTTGACAAGAGCAAGAAGAAGGTTTGAAGAGAGCAGCAACACAATGCCTCCGGGAGAAAGAAATAGAAGATAGATAATTGAAATAAAAGAATGTTGAAGAAAATGCCAACTTCTGCCACAAAAGAGTTGAAAAGGCATCTTAAGGAGAATGGTCGAACGGAGTTATTGGAAAGCCAACAACGAAAGAATAAACTTGATATGGTCTTATGGAGTACATCTCAAATTATGAGGTGACAACCTGCCACTCACGGGAAAAGAATTGTATTGATATGAACAAGGAGACGAGAAAGTATATCGCACCGGAAAGGATAAATGAAGAAATTGGATCATTGATAAACACCATGAGAGCGACAATCCTTAAAGGAAAGCTTTAGGTGAAATATAACCCAAGATAATTCCAATGAAGAAAATGATGGATTTAAAATATCTCATCCTTGACATGTGAATCATGAAACATGAACTCAAATTATCAAGAATGACATAATACCACCTCCAATAATATGATAGAAAGAATGCACTCCGGATTACAATATGAAGAAAGCTTGAGTTTCTTAGAAAAGAATCTTGATGAACACTTCAAGAAGAAATTAAATCCTTTATGAACCAACATGTAGAACCTTCCCGAAGAACTCCGTTAAACAAAAGAATGCTCAAACGGAAGGCAAGAGAAGATGGAAACACAAGGTGAAGACTTGCAATGATTTAAATGAATCTCCGTGGTGATGTAATTGCGAGAGCTAGGAACTCCGGGAAAAGAAAAGATAAAGCATCTCGAACCCAGAATGTGATATGATGCACCTCCGGAATAAGGAATTAATCACTTGGATGAAACAAGAATAAGAATTACATTATGCTTATCCTTCACCAATTAAATTGATGACAATCAATGGATTTGGCATACTACTTATTCTCGTAGAAAGGATTAAAAGAGATATATCAAAACTTGAGAACGTCTTCAACGAACCACCGGTGGGATTGAAACAATGAATGAATTGATATGATAAACAAGGAAGAGAAATCTTGAGCGAACCACCGTAAGAATTAAAAATAAAAGTGGCAAAGGCACAAATCACCGAAAAGAATTGGAAACGAATGACGATACTTGAGGGGATTTAGATAGAAGTGAACGAAGAGATCGTGAACTGATTAGATAATACTTGAATGATGCACCGGTAAGATTTAGAGAAAGAGAGCTGAAAGCTGAGAATGAATACTTCTGAGGTGATGGGCTCCGGAGAATCAAACTGAAAAGACTTCTGAAACGATCCGGATGGATGAAAAGAATTCTCACAATCAAAACAATTATGGGAGGACGTCATCAAAGCTAGAATCATGAATCTTTGGGAGAAGGGATAAGATTGCAGAGAAACTCTTCTTCGGTCCTCAAATGTTGATAATGACGACGAGAAACACCACCATGAATTGCTGAGATACTCTGGGATGAAAAATTAGAAAGTTGAACCAACGATGAAAAGAATTTGAAAGATCTTGGTGAAAGACATAAGACTGATGACAATTTATTATTATGTCAAACTTCAAAACAATTTAGGATAGCTCCGGGAAAATTAGAAGAGTCAGGTAAGATCCTGGAAAAAGACCTGTGGGTTAGGGCCCACTCAAAAGAAACACCGTTGAACGATTCAAAAGAGAGAAAGCACCGGTTGGATTAAATGACTTGAATGAGGGAACATCCTCGAAAGAGCTTGAACAAATGTAGAGTGGAAACACGAATCTCCGAGATATCTTTAGCACTCCGGAATAATAAATAGTGAGAAGTGGAATGATAATAAGGTGCACCGGCATGAGAAAGCATTGAAAAGAGGAAAAGGGTATGATCAACACCAAAAGCTTGAATAGAATCCACCGGAGAAGAAAAAATTGAAGAATACAACACTTGAAGCTCCGTTAGAATCTTCATGAGAAACACCGGATAAGAATATTGATGGAAAAGAATGGAGAGACTTCCCATCAATAAAAGGATACTTGAATAAGAAATTCGTGTCCTCAAAAAAAAAGGGGGGGGGGGGGGGGGAAAAAACAAAGGCAACTTGGAGACGGATGAAACAAACACCGTTGAGAAGAAGTGATAATAGATCTTGCGAATGTTGAAGTGATCGGATCCACTTGAGGAGAGACACACCGGTTAAAAGGGATTGACAAAAACAATCTTGATGATCAAGAAGGATTAGTATTCACATAGGAGTATGAGAACACCGCTTAGGAAAAGTATGGAATCAACATTTGACTTTGAAGCAACTCGAATACCACAACTCAAAAGCAAAACGAAAGATTGGCTTGCAGAATAAGCCAGAACAAACATATGATAGAGATTTCGTCCGAAGTTTTCGTGGTGGGGCCTACACGGGCTCGATCGTACAGCACCATCATGTACAAGGCAGTGCACATGACATACGAAGCGTCCCCGAGTCGGCATAGCCAAGGACTCTTTAAGACACAACGAGACCACTGTAAACCAACCGTGGATAGGCGTACCACTAAACGTCAAACCCCAATTTCATATCATACATCTGTCGGAAAGATATCCTACGAACTACTTGAATTCCCACTTATAAACTCCCAAAATTTTCCGGTTATGCAATCAGGTGTTGGGGATACAGGGGAAGCATAATCTCTCACCCAAACTAACAAATCCTACATCCAGCTGTATCCATCCTTCAACACATAACCAAGAAACCTTTGGAAATCGTCTACCTCAACCTTCGAAAAGCATCCGTTATACGAGTTATGGCAATACTCCCGGACTCCCGCCCCAGTACTGGGTGGCGTCGAGGTTATCTCACCAACAACTGCATAAAAGAGTTTTCGATGTCGGTGAAACTAAACTCAGGTATTCCAGAACTGCAACGATAAAATTGTGACGACAACACCTCGGAGCTCAACTCCCCGGGACACTGCCACAACCCCTAAAGACAGGAGGCACCAAGAACAATGTTCTCGTCACAAAACCATCGGAACGATTCCAAGATACCCGCGTGATCCTAAATTTTTTTAGTGAAATTTGAGAAGAGAAGAGTCAAAACTCTACGTCAGGATGCCTTACCAGAGCGATGGGGAGACTGGGGAGTAAAAAGAATTCCTAAACTCTCCGATATATAATTCCTAAATGACTCAAAACATTTTTTCTAGACTCAACAACGGCTGCTAAAAACGATCAAGCAATGGGGCTCCTATGGTCGGGGAAGGCTCTGATACCAATTGTAACGCCCTCGATGCGGCTATATCTCCCACGTGTCGAAGCACGACTTAGAGGCATAACCGCATTGAAAGCAATGTCGCAAGTGAGGTAATCTTCACACAACCCATGTAATACAATAAGGGAAAAGATACATAGTTGGCTTACAATCGCCACTTCACACAAATACATGAATAAAGCATTACATCAACCAGATACACACAAGGTCCGACTACGGAACCAAAATAAAAGAAGAACCCCAAATGCGACAGTCCCCGATCGACCCCAACTGGGCTCCACTACTGATCAACTAGAACGAAACAACACAAAAGGACAAGATCTTCATCGAGCTCCTCCTGAGCTTGGTTGCGTCATCTGCACGGACTCATCGGCACCTGCAAGCTGGTTTTGGAAGTATCTGTGAGTCACGGGGACTCAGCAATCTCGCACCCTCGCGATCAAGACTATTTAAGCTTATGGGTAAGGAAAAAGGTATGAGGTGGAGCTGCAGCAAGCGACTAGCATATATGGTGGCTAACATACGCAAATGAGAGCGAGAAGAGAAGGCAAAGCACGGTCGATAAAAGTATGATCAAGAAGTGATCCTAGAACAACCTACGTCAAGCATAACCTCCAACACCGTGTTCACTTCCCGGACTCCGCCGAGAAGAGACCATCACGGTTACACACGCGGTTGATGTATTTTAATTAAGGTAACTTCAAGGTTTTCTACAACCGGACATTAACAAATTCCCATCTGCCCATAACCGCGGGCACGGCTTTCGAAAGTTCAAATCCCTGCAGGGGAGTCCCAACTTAGCCCATGGACAAGCTCTCACGGTCAACGAAGGATATACCTTCTCCCGAGACATTCCGATCAGACTCGGTATCCCGGTTCTACAAGACAACTTCGACAAGTTAAAACAAATCCAGCAACACCGCCTAAATGAGCCGACAAATCCCGATAGGAGCTGCACATATCTCGTTCTTAGGGCACACTCAGATGAGCTCTCCATACAACTAAAACCAAACCTCGAGTTTCCCCGAGGGGGCGCTGCACAGGACTCTAGTTTGGACCAACACTCAGAGGAGCACTGGCCCGGGGGGGTTAAAATAATGATGACCCTTGAGTCTGCAGAACCCAAGGGAAAGAAAAGGCTAGGTGGCGAATGGTAAAACCAATGTTGGGCATTGCTGGAAGAGTTTTATTCAAGGCAAACTGTCAAGGGGTTCCCATTATAGCCCAACCGCGTAAGGAACGCAAAATCCGGGAACATAACACCGATATGACGGAAACTAGGGCGGCAAGAGTGGAACAAAACACCGGCATAAGGCTGAGCCTTCCACCCTTTACCAAGTATATAGATGCATTAATTAAATAAGAGTTATTGTGATATCCCAACAAGTAAACATGTTCAAACAAGGAACAACATCTCCATGTTCCAACAAGGAACAAACTTCAATCTTCACGTGCAACTAACAACGCTATAAGAGGGGCTGAGCAAAGCGATAACATAGCCAAACAACGGTTTGCTAGGACAAGGTGGGTTAGAGGCTTGGTTCAACAAAATGGGAGGCATGATAAGCAAGTGTTAGGTATCGCAGCATAGGCATAGCAAAAGAGCGAGCAAGTAGCAAGCAAAGATAGAAGTGATTTCGAGGGTATGGTCATCTTGCCTGAGATCTCGCAAGGAAGAAGAACGAGTCCATGAAGAAGACAAACGGGCGTAGACGAACGGGTCCTCACAAACGCGACGTTACCGGAACCAACCCAAAGAAGCAAACACCGGAAAAGAAGCACACAACATAGTAAGCAACCAACACATGAACATGGTATGATATGCGGGATGTGGTATGCGATGCATATGCATGATTTGCAAGGGAATGAACGAACCTGGCCTCAACTTGAAAATCCAAGTGTGCCACTGGAAAGGTGAGATGAAATCGCTTGAAAACGATATAAAGAACGCTGGAATCGGAGTTACAGTTTGGAAATGGCAAGCAATTCAAATATGGCACCGGTCTGCGATATACAACAAGTAGCCATCTAAATGCAACAAGATGAACATGCTACGGCACTCAAACATGGCAACAAAATACATGGCAGGGATCCATTCATAATGCTTAAACAAAGATGAACACTGAGCTACGGCCAAATCATCCATTAACAGGTTCAAACAAGCATGGCAAAAATGCATTTGGTAAACAGATTTCAGACTTAGTGAAATTAACACTTGTATGGAATTTCAGATCAGGTAGCACACTTTGGAGCATGAAAACTATAATCTACAGGAACTTAACATGGCAAAGCAAGGCATGGCATGGAGTTACTCAAGGAGGTTAACAAAAGTCCCTTAGTGACCTTGAGCCAAAAGGGATCAGAAAATACATTTGCAAGCATGTGAACATGGCAAAAACATAATCAGTTCTCAGACTTAGTGAAAAACTGGAGCATGCAAAATCAGATATCAAGTAGGCATGTTTACGAGCTCGATGCACTCACTACAGAGCAAGGCATGACAATATAAGCATACGCCCATCAAGAATACACATCATATAAGCTCGGCATGGCAAGAAAAACAACATAGCATGCACGGATCAACAACATCCTCGGCAAAATCGCTAACAAGTAGACAATCTGCCCAGATTCACGAAATAGCAAAAGTAGAGCTCGATTGACTCAAGCTAGGGTGTTCCATAAATGCAAACAAAGACATGGATGGATAGAGCACTACAAGATTAACAAATCATCCTTACTGATCATCCTCAAAAGAGGCACGGATCACTAGGAAACAATATGAACATATGGCATAATGATAAGAACAGATCAAGGACTTCGTGGAAATGCTAAGTCCCTGAAATCAGCATTAACGAATGGTCCACTTTGCAAGCTTGTGCTAGTCACCACACACATCACAAAAATACATGGATGGCACCTCTGGAAAGATGGCAAAGCATATAACAAAACACATGTAGAACTCAGGGTCATATCATGCACACAATAATCATGACAAAAATGACAAATAGCTATTTGGTGCAGCAGATCTGACAACTAACTCAAATAGCTCTCTTCCAACAGCATTTCGGGCATCAAGATGAACTCAAATGAAAATGATGCAATGAGATGAAATGATGTACTCTCTGGGATGAACATTTCTATATGCTACACGCTCAAATCGGAGCTACGGATGCAAAGATACGGCATGATGAAAATTGCAAATTAATAGGGTTAGGGACGAGAAAGTCAACTGAGGGGGATTTCAGATCCAGATCCAGCGCGGGTACTGTTCATGCACGCAGCCCGAGGTTCACCGGAGACGGATCTCACCGGAAAGAAGGACGGGGAGGAGCTCCGGTGGCCGGATCCGGAGCACTTGGCGGCGGTGGCGGCGGGGCGCCTTAGTGGCGGCGGCGGGGGCCGCGCCAGCGAAGGGCGGCGCCGGCGGGAAGGGGCGGTAGCGCCGGATGGCGACCTTGGCCGGCGAAGGCGGCGGCGAGAGTAGCGCGGCCGCGGGCGGGCGCGGACGGCGGCGCTCTGCAGCGCGGGAGGCGAGGCGTGCTCGGGCCCGGCGCGGCTCGGGCGGGCCGACCGTGGGCTGCGGCGGGCCGCGGCGGTGGGACGCGGTGGAGGCGACGTGGCGGGCGCGGATTCGCCCAGGGCGGCGGCGCGATTTCATCCTCCCGGGACGGACATGTCCGGCCGGCGAAGGAGCGGGTTTTGCTAGGTTAGGGGTGGATTTGACCCGGAATTTCGGGGGAGTGGCTATATTTATAGGTAGAGGGAACTAGGAATGTCTAAATGAGGTGCGGTTTTCGGCCACGCGATCGTGATCGAATGACCGAGATGATGGAGAGGTCTTAGGTGGGTTTTGGGCCACTTTGGAGAGGTGTTGGGCTGCAACACACACGAGGCCTCCCTCGGTTAACCGTTGGAGCATCAAACGAAGTCCAAATGGTACGAAACTTGACATGCGGTCTACCGGTAGTAAGCCAAGGCCGCATGACAAGTCTCGGTCCAATCCGGAAATTTTTAACACCCGCATATGAAAGAAAGGTAGAAAGGGACACCAGATGACATAGGAGCGCCGGATTGCAAAACGGGCAACGGGGAAAATGCTCGGATGCATGAGACGAACATGTATGCAAATGAAATGCACATGATGACATGATATGCAATGCATGACACGCAAGCAAAGACAAGGCAACAACAGCGAATAAGCGGAGGACACCCGGCACATCGGTCTCGGGGCGCTACACTGATCCACGCATGTCTTGGCGCAAAAGTACGTAAGATCTTTTGTGGATGTTTAGAACTTCAATGCTCAATGGCTGGAGGCTTAGAAGATCCGGCAAACAACAATGATAGACTATAGCTTTCTTAGAAAAAAGTAATAAACTATAGCTTTTATGCAAATCAAAGCAGTGGAATGTTTGTATCCACCAAACATTCGAACGCATCAATTTGACACTTCGACGAATTTAACACTTAAAGGCATGCATACTACTCCCTTTGTACCAAAATACAAGATGTTTTTTGTATTTCAAATAAACTAGCAATGTGTTCATACTAAAAAGAATTAATGGAGAACATGTGCATAGCACGTACCGTCTAATAGTGTGATATAGTACACCTCTAATATATTCTAATTTTGAGAGGGGGGGGGCATTGGCCCCCGGTTAAATATCTCGGCTTCTAATGTGAGGTTAGGTTGAATGTGATATAGTACAACTTTAATACATTCTAATTTAAAATTTAATAAGTTTATTGCTAAAAAATTCTACTTCTGAATTTGCCATGTCACTAGACAATTTCGTCGTGACCTGTATAGGATTTATATAGTGTTTGCCATGGATCATGGCAAATTTACTCTATAGTAATTTATGAAATTTGATTTTGAATTTGTATGGCAAATTTACTCTGTGCTTGTGTTTACTTGTTTCGAAACTGTGCCAGTGCATCCTCAAAAAAAAACTGTGCCAGTGCAATTTTTACATGTGTCCCATGGCGAATACTACCATGTTTTAGTACATAACACGACAATACATTAATCATGAATATGCCAAACAATTTAACATATAGGTGCACTCATTTTTATGGTGAACATGACAAACTTCGTGCTATGTTTTCGTATGAACATGGCTAAGCCTGGTCATAGTGGGGAGTAACTTAGACTAGTAACATACACATATCTCTAGGCTATGTTACTACCTTCATACTCCCTCCTTTCTGGTTTATAGGGCTTATCTCAAAATTTTAGTTTTTCCATTTTATAAGGCTCAATTTGGTTGTTCCCTATCACATGTTCAGACTTCAAGGTGCATTAAATCATTGCATGTAAGTATTAAGAGAAAACTGACCAATGCATGCACTTTATGCATGCATGCATTGCAATTAATGCATTCGTAAACATAATTTTTTGAGGAAAACAAGAGCATTTATTGGGTGCTTTTGCAAACTACAAAAAATATTCCACCACACATCATCTACCTTGGTTGATGAGATTTTTGAATTGAGCCTTATAAACCGGAAAGGAGGGAGTAGTGGGTAGTAAATTATGTGTGGTGTCATGCAAAGCTTCATTTATTAAACTTATATTGCATTGGGAGATGTGATGTTACAGTAACTAGCTAAGTTTTTTTACGAGGGCAGTAACTAGCTAAGTAACTAGAACTACCTCTCTCTTTATTAACTCATTGCCACATAGACAAATTTGCTGAGTTAGACTCGAAGTTACTGCTCAAGTTACTCCCACTATGGCTAGTCTAGACAATGTGAACATAACTTATTCAAACCACCAGATGGCGCTTTATCAAAAAAACAGATGGTAATATTTTTTTCATACCATACGACAAATTATATACTCCTTGCCTTGTTGTTTCGCAGCAAGTTGGCCTCTGAACTTGGAGGTTGAAATTTGAACCTCCGAGTTGCAGAGTCGCCACACTGACCAACAACACGATTCACCCCACGTTTGTGCTCTCCCCACACATTCATAAGCTTGGGGAGATAGACTACTACCACACAGGTTACTGAGATCCTCAAGGATCGCCCCTCTTGGTATCGTGACTGTCGGTGTGTGGATGTGCTCCAGATTATCCCTACGGATGAAAGAAAAATAGGGGGGGAAGTGAATCTCGCGCCCGCGCTCATGGCCGCGTGAGCATGCGGCCGCCGCCGCCGGCCGGATCTCTTCGCTCTGACCACCCCCGCTCCCGCCGCGCCCGAATCCGGCCTCCACGCCAGCTGCTCTTCCTCTCCCTCCCGCAAGGACGAGCAGGTGTGCAAGATGAGGCCCCGCAACCTCGCTCTGTCCCTTTCGTCCTCAACACCAGCAGCTCCGTCGGCCTCCCCGTTGCCGCCCCCTGTCCCGGCCGGCAAGCTTCCACCGCCTCCCGCCGAGCTGCCTGCTAGCTGCACGGCGTGCGTCGTCCTACTGGCGCCTCCGTCCGCTGCTCGATCCGATCTGGATCGGGAGCTCCTGTCCGCGCTGCCGCAGCCGATGCTGGGCCGCCTCGTCCAGGTTGGTGGGGGATCCATGAAGGTGCCTGAGGTGCCCCTGGGCAAATTGCCAGCTTCCGCGTCCGCGAGGCTCCCTGTGTCGGCTGCTGCTCCGACCTCGCCCATCGTCTCCGCCGCGAAGCTGGCCGCGGCTGCGCTGGCCTCCCGCAAGGCCGACTTGTCCATAGGTGGGCGGAGGGCCGGCACCGGCGCTACCTCTGCTCCCATTGTCGGCGGCTCCCTCGGCCAGCTGCCGTCGTCCCCGGCGGCGGCGCCTGCATCCCTGCCGGGGCCAGATTAGGCACCTCTGGAGCTCCCGTGGACTGGGTTTCTGCAGCATGTGGCGAGTCCCTGCTTGGTCGTCACGGCACTTGATGCCCAGGAGCCGGCGCCTAATGTTGTGGGCACGTGGGGTTCTACTGCCAATGAAAAAGTGGAGGAGGACGAAGAAGAACTGGTGCCACAAGATGCCTCCATGGTCTTCGACTCCACCCTGGTCCCTACAACACAGCTCGCTGCCAATGGCTTGGGCCTGACCGCTGCCCAGTCGGGTGTGGGACGTGTGCCGGAGGTGTGCGGAAGATGGCAAGAGGTGTTGCCCCGGCGTGGTCCGCGTCGTCCAATGTTGCCGGCCCCGGCAGTGGCTCCTCGCCCCATCCCTGCTTGGATGCATGGTCGATGCTGTAGATGCCTCGCTCGTGGGCACCGTGCGGCTGAGTGCAGAGATCCATTTCGGTGCTCCCGTTGTTTAGAGAACGGTCACCGTGCACGCGGATGCCGCAATCCATGCCGTCCTCTAAGCTCGTTGTCTTGCCTTGCTGTGCAGCCATTAGTTGGTACCGTCCATCGTCCTGCTTCAGCTTCATGTGAGAGTCCGATGAAATCCACGCTCCCATCTAAGGTGCTTCCTCATGGGTCTTGGGCGTCTGTCGTCTCTGCTACTGTTGGCTCGACAACCCAGCCTGACGTGATGTTGCAAGCTGCTCTGGCTGATCAGACTGCGCTGCTGCAGGGTTGGATGGCACGGGCTGAGAACTTTTTGGAGAGAGCAGAGGCTGCTTTGGGAAAGCTCACCCTTGTGTCGACTGTGTTGTCGACCGCTCTGACGTCATGCCCTCCTGGTGTGGTCGGTGTTGCCTCCACGAAGGAAGGGAGCCAAGAGCTATATGGGTGTTTCTCTCCTCGTGTTGGAGATATCTCATCAGCACCATTGACCTTGTCTCCTGTGTTGCGTACTAGTGAGGGTGAGCCCATCGCCGTGCCCGAGGCTCCAGTTCTGCAGATCATGCCCGACCTACAAGAGCTATGTTTGTGCCCTGTTTCGCCTTTGTCTGTGGAGCGCGTGGAGGTGGACTCTTTGGTGACCTCGTGTGAGGGGTATGTTTCGCCTCTGTCATGTGAGCAACTGGAGGTGCCTGAGTCAGTGTCAGTGGTTCCCGTGGGCGATGTTGTCATGCCGGTGGTTTCTGTGGCTGATAATGTTGATGCGGTCTGTATGTTGGCGCTTGACTCTTGGGAGCCCAGCCAGCCGCTCGCCTTTGTGGACCGCGGAGGTTCCGACGTTGTGGTCACCCACTCGCAGGTGGCCGTTGGGAAGGTGTCTGTGCGTGACAAGGTCGATGAGATTCTCTTCGAGTTAGAGGTTCACAGCTTGCTCAAGCATTTGGAGGCGGCTTGTTCTGGATCCGGCAAGGCGATTGTGGAGGAGGCTCTTATCAAGAGCAAAAGTAAGAAGAGTGGTGGTGCAGGAAAGGCGTTCGCAGCTGCTTGATGTATGGTCATCAGTCTCTTCAGTTGTCCATATGGCCTGACTTGTCTCTGTGGTCTTGGTGGTGCTCGTGGTTTCCGGCCGAGGTACTCTCGTTGGGGGTGTCTATGCGATGTAGCTTTGTGGAGGTTGGTGGTCGTTATGTGTTGGGTATGATTGTCTGGCTGATTGTGCTTATGGGGTTACATGTTATGTGAGTAGTCCTCATGTGATAGGTTTGTATTGATTTTCGCCCGGTTTTCCATTAATTAACTGGACAACTCTCTTCTCCTTAATTAATCGATGAGGCAAATCTTTTGCCTCCGTTTTGAAAAAAAAAAAGCTTGGGGAGAAGATCCGCGTGCCGTTGCAGCCCCTGGGTAGTTGAAGTCGAGGAAGCTGAATGTGCATGCAGCGGCTCAACCCAATCGTCGCGATGGATCAACGTCGCAAGCGACGCCTCGTTCCTGCATGCGCGACTGCACCAGAGGCAGAGGCTCTTGATTGGCGATCGAGCTTGCGCCGGGACTTGTCCGGTCAATCAATTTACCAGTAACGCTCCCCTACCATTACCATAGGAGGAGGGCGCCGGCGGCCGTACGTCCACTGGCCTTCCCCACCCCAGGGGTATTTAGTATTTACATACCGCGACTTCTCTGCTCCCAGCTTTTTTCACGCCATTGCCTACTTCTTCTTGGCGACGCAGTGAACCACCATAGAAACAGCATGTATTAGACTGAACTTTGGCTGCCGGCGACATGAGCTCGGCGACTCCTGACGATGGCGTTGTTCCCCCCTCCGTCACCATGCCCAGGTACGCACGCCTGTTCATGCTGCATGCGACTGTCCATCGTGGTTAGTTCCTACCTGACTGATCTGATAGATCTGACCGGGGCCGATCGATGTAAGGGAGGGGCAGAGGATCATGTACTCGAGGGAGCTCCTGCTCGCCGTCGGCAGCTCCGACGACTGCAAGGTGCTGCCCGCCGGCGTCGACCTGTCTAAGCACCCCGATGACGTGAAGCTCTGGGTTCGCGCGGAGGCTTGGGCCGCCCGCTCGGTTGGAATAGCAGCACCTGGACGCCAGGGGAGGCCGGAATTGCCTCAGCGAGCGCGAGGTGAGTCGATTGGTGTCCAGGCGAAAGAAACTGGCTTCGTCGTTTCGTCTTCAGATTTTCCATTCAGTGCCAGCATCTTATGTACTTTGAACCGCATGATCGGTTGTTTTGGTGAAGCAGAGCCGGAGTCTTTTGAAGCAGGCGTAGGAAGCAAATCGAAGCCATGCATCAGATTCTTCAGGTACTCAAATACTTCAACAGTTCCTGTTCTGTTTGCATTGTGCTGGTTCGGTTGTTTATCCGCATGATGTTCCCATCGTGCAGTACCGCAGGTTGCCGCTTTGGTGACAACTGTCGCTTCATCCATGACATCCCCGGCGGCTACCTGGCCGTCGAGAAAATGGGCATCCTGAGTGGCGCAGCTCCTGCTCCTCCACCAGCACAAGGCGAGGAGAAGCCCGGCAAGCATTTGTCCACGCACAACGCGACGCCACCACCCATGGAACCAACTCCCACCGGTGACCATGCGCATCAAGCACAGACGGCGCCCGACCCCCGCAAGGAAGCGGTGGCGAGCTTCGGCGCTTCGTCGACGGCCAAGATCAGCGTGGACGCGTCCCTCGCGGGCGCCATTATCGGGCGTGGCGGAGCCACCATAAAGCTGATATCCCGGGCCAGCGGCGCCAGGCTGCGCGTCCGCGACCACGACTGGGACGCCGACTTGAAGAACGTGGAGCTGGAGGGCACGTTCGATCAGATCAAGAACGCTTACGACATGGCCATGGAGCAGCTGATCCACGTTGTCAACCATGACGGCGGCGGTGCCCCTTCGCCTGCGGCGGGAGCAAACACGACGTCCCACGGCGGCGGATGGCAATTAGACAGTTTCAAGACCAAGCTGTGCGGGCACTTCGCCAGGGGATGCTGCACTCATGGCGACGGGTGCCGCTTCGCCCACGGCGAGGGCGAGCTGCGCAGGCCGGTTCCTGCTCCTCGTGATCCGGGTGGTTGGTAGCGATCGACCGGTTGATGTGATGTGACGACTCTGATTAAAGTCGTGGACTTTCTGCCTGCTCTTGCGCTTATGTGAATGTTCCGCCTTGCTCTGTCAGTTTGTGACGACCTCATGTGCGCTAGCTGCTTGTTGCCGTTGGGGTAAACCGGGTATTTCATTTGTCAGCTGTTCGTGTTGCAACTTGCAATCCCATGACTAAAAGTAGTGGGACTAAAACTTGCTAGCCTCACCTATGCTTGATCCAAATACTAAAGAGACTAAAATCAAGTTATTGATCATTTATTATCCTCCAAACCCTTCAATTCAGAACTCGCATGTGTTAAAAGAGAGGCATTAAATAATGAGAGAGAGGACTAATACATATTTTAGCAGGTTTCCTATTTCTAAAAATTTTTAGCCTCAAGACTAGTCCTAGCCTCTCTTTAGTCAGGGGTGCTTGAAACTTTAGCCTCTAAAAGAGACTATTTTTAGTCAGACTAAAAATAGTCCCTTGGATCCAAGCACTCTCTATGTTACTATCTGCATAGTGGGTAGTAACATATGAGTGGTATCATGAAAGAGTTCATTTATTAAGCTATAGATACATTATGTCTTGAAATGTGTGATGTTACAGTAATTAGCTAAATTACCACAAACCCTTCTCTCCTCATTAATTAGCTGCCACATAAGCAATCTTGTATTGAAATGTGTGATGTTACTAGTTAAGTTACTACCATTGTGGCTAGTAAATAGTCTCTTGTAGCGCGTAGTTCATGGTGGGAGCGCGGTTGTGTCGCCCCACTAACCTGGGTTCAACTCCTCTTCATGTTGAATTTAACGTCTCACATTCTCTCTTTAATGTTATGCTGCTGGGTTCCTTCCTAGTTGGTCTAGTTTTCATAAGAATAATGCCGAGGTCCATGTACCATTGAACGATCATTACCGAACGAGCCGCTAATGCATCGTTATCGTCGTTTCCTTATGGAGATGGTCTGACTTTGTCGATGACATCCGAGAAGCCTTCGTGCACATGCCATAAGAACCTGTGCTCTAGTGTTGAAGTTTTCGTCATTGAACTAATCTAAAACATTTGACATTAAATCTCACCGTTTTGCACACATGACGAAAAACCCATATCTCGCTGTCCAAGGAAACCATAGTAATCTACATCGAAGCTCTGCCGACTCTGTCCTGAAAGATGTACCCGAGTTGGATCAAAACTCAGAAGACCAGCTCAAAGATGAAGCATCGTCGTCCGAAATAATGTGGCCCCTGTGAGGATTAAAAGAAACTAACCGAAACGACTAATCAAACCAAGGCTGTGACGCCCCCGATTTAATCGTACACTAATCATACACGCAAACGTGTACGATCAAGATCAGGAACTCACGGGAAGATATCACAACACAACTCTACAAATAAAATAAGTCATACAAGCATCATATTACAAGCCAGGGGCCTCGAGGGCTCGAATACAAGAGCTCGATCATAGACGAGTCAGCGGAAGCAACAATATCTGAGTACAGACATAAGTTAAACAAGTTTGCCTTAAGAAGGCTAGCACAAACTGGGATACAGATCGAAAGAGGCGCAGGCCTCATGCCTGGGATCCTCCTAAACTATTCCTGGTCGCCGTCAGCGGGCTGCACGTAGTAGTAGGCACCTCCGGTGTAGTAGGAGTCGTCGTCGAAGGTGGCGTCTGGCTCCTGGGCTCCAACATCTGGTTGCGACAACCAGGTAGAAGGGATAGGGGGAAAAGAGGGAGAAAGCAACCGTGAGTACTCATCCAAAGTACTCGCAAGTAAGGAGCCACACTACATATGTATGCATCGGTATCAACTGGAATAAGGCTATTATATGTGGACTGAACTGCAGAAAGCCGGGATAAGGGGGGATAGCTAGTCCTTTCGAAGACTACGCTTCTGACAACCTCGTCTTGCAGCATGTAGAAGAGAGTAGACTGAAGACCTCCAAGTAGCATCGTATAGCATAATCCTAACCGATGATCCTGCCCTCGTCGCCCTGTGAGAGAGCGACCACCGGTTATATCTGGCACTTTGAAGGGTGTATTTTATTAAGTATCCGGTTCTAGTTGTCATAAGGTCAAGGTACAACTCCAAGTCGTCCTGTTACCGAAGATCACGGCTATTCAAATAGATTAACTTCCCTGCAGGGGTGCACCACATAACCCAACACGCTCGATCCCATTTGGCCGGACACACTTTTCTGGGTCATGCCCGGCCTCGGAAGATCAACACGTCGCAGCCCTACCTAGGCACAACAGAGAGGTCAGCACGCCGGTCTAAATCCTATGGCGCATGGGTCTGGGCCCATCGCCCTTTGCACACCTGCACGTTGCGAACGCGGCCGGTGAGCAGACCTAGCAACCTCCATTACAAAGGAAGTTGCGTTACGCGGTCCAACCCGGCGCGCGCCACTCAGTCGCTGACGTCACGAAGGCTTCGGCTGATACCACGACGTCGAGTGCCCATAACTGTCCCCGCGTAGATGGTTAGTGCGTATAGGCCAGTAGCCAGACTCAGATCAAATACCAAGATCTCGTTAAACGTGTTATCTTGAAGACACCGCGAACACCGACCAGGGCCAGGCCCACCTCTCTCCTAGGTGGTCTCAACCTGCCCTGTCGCTCCGCCACAAAGATCCACCCAGAGGGCCGTCGGGACAAAGGTCCTTTCAGCCCCCAATCCGTGAATCACTCGCGGGTACTCCTCGAGCCAACCCGACTTTAGTCATCACATGTATCATGTATAAATTATAGGTATATACCCGTGATCAACTCCCGAGTGATCACGGCCCAGTAGTATAGCATGGCAGACGGACAAGAGTGTAGGGCCACTGATAATAAACTAGCATCCTATACTAAGCATTAGGATTGCAGGTAAAGGTAACAATAGTAGTAGCAAAGGTAGGCTATGCATCAGGATAGGATTAACGAAAGCAGTAACATGCTACACTACTCTAATGCAAGCAGTATAGAGAGTAGAGTAGGTGATATCTGGTGATCAAGGGGGGGGGGCTTGCCTGGTTGCTCTGGCAAGAGAGAGGGGTCGTCAACACCGTAGTCGTACTGGGTAGCAACGGCGTCGGTCTCGGTGTCTAGCGAGAGAAGAGGGGGAAGAAACAATAAATATATCACAAACAAATGCATGACGATGCATGACATGACAAAGCATGATGCGGTGTGCCCTAACGCGGTATGAGGTGGTACCGGTGAAGGGGAGAACATCCGGGAAATTATCCCCGGTGTTTCGCGTTTTCGGACAGATGAACCGGAGGGGAAAAGTTGCGTGATTGCTACGCTATGGATGCGTGGCGGACGAACGGGCTGCGTATTTGGATTCGTCTCGTCGTTCTGAGCAACTTTCATGTACAAGGTATTTTCAACCGAGTTACGGATTATTTTATATTGATTTTTAAAGTTTAATTTATTTTCTAGAATTAACATATTATTCTAATTCGGGTTGACTAAGTCAATTTGACTAGTCAAAAGGGATGTGTGGCCCACATGTCATAGACTATTTACCTACACAAATAAATAAATCTAACTTATTTAAAGTGGGGCCTAGACTAACTTAGCACTAAACTAGTACTACTACTAACTAAGCCTAGCAACTAATTAAGTAAGGGCCGGCCTGGTCACAACCGCGCACACACAGTCACGCTGTCACGCACACAACACACTCACACACAATGCTAGAGGTTAAATCAGTTTTCTGTTAACAGAAGATAGCATTTTGTGATTTTTGTAGGAATTAATTCACGCATTATTTGAAGCAGGTCCAATGAAACAAAATGAAGCTTGTTACATCTACTTTCCGTTCATATAATTTTTACCCATGTTAGGATTTATCTTATCACTGTTCAGGGGCTGTTTAAAGGGCTAGACATTGTAGAAATACAAAAGCTAGCTAGCGCTATAGTAACTGAATGTTACTGTAGCAGCAGGCAGAGCAGCAGCGGCAATGGGGCAGCAGCGGCTGCGGGTGGCGAGGGAGGCCGGCCGTGGCTGCGTTAGGCAAAGGCGGGCGACGGCCGCGGCAACAGCGGCAGCCAGCACCAGTTACAAACGGCGGCAGCAGGCGAGAAGCAGCAGCAGAGCATGCAGAGCAGCCGCGGTGAGCGCAGCAGCACAGCGGCAGGAGCAGCTCGCAGGGACGCGCGTGTGCGGCAGCGGGTGGACGGGCGTTGCGAGGTGAGTGCGGTGGCGCGCGCGGTTCGAGCAAAAGTGACCGGAGTTGGCCACAACGACGGCGTCGGGCGGCGGCGGTTGCGAGCTTGCGACGGGGACGGTGCTGCAGTGCGCGTGTGAGTAAACGAGGAGGCTAGGCGAGGCCTAAGCGATGCGGTGAAGCAGATGGGCCGCAGCACGGGGCCGTTTGGTCGCCGAAACGAGGCCGGCGATGAGCTACGCGGCGGCGAGCTCGGGCAAGTTGGGGGCGGCGCGTACAGCTAGCGAACAGCGACGAGAGAGAGAGAAGGGAGGAAGCGGGGGCTCACCGAGCGGCACACATGGTGGCCCTTGGAGGATTAGTAGCAGCAGAAGGCGTCGCCGAAGTCGGTGAAGAACGGGGGCAGTCGGAGATGGGGACGAAGGGGATCCGGTGCTTCGGTGCCTCCCAGCTCCAGTTGAGGCCACCAGTTGAAGGAGTCGATCCCGGCGGAGCTCATCGACAGGGTCAGCGGGCGCGGGGCCACCGGTGGCCGCGACAACGACGGAGGACGGCGGCGATGCGGAGGAAGAAGACAGCATAGTAGGCGATGCTGCGGTGGCTCCTGGCTCGGTCCAGTGGGCGAAGACGATGTAACCAGGCACGGTGGGGTTCGTGGATGGACTAGCTAGGCTCGGGGGTGACGGGGAGCGCGAGGACCATGGAGGCCATGACGGCAGAAGCTCGGCCTTGCATCAGGAGGAAGAAAGGGGCACAAGGAAAATAGGAAAGTGAGCTAGGGTTTGCCCAAGGCGTCGGGGTGGAGTTCTTATCTGACCTAGGGCTACAGTGGTGTCGCGGTGGCAGCATCCGCGCGGCGCACAGCGACGGACGGTGATGGCGTGCTCAGGCTCCGAGCGGTGATGAGTAGGGGAAGAAAGGCCGAGGTAGGTGGATTGGGCCACACTGTGGCTTCGGTCAGGCCAAGTGCACAGTCTAGCTTTGCCATTTATCCTTTTCTGTTTTATGTTTTTCTTTTCCCTTTTTACATTTTTTTGTTTCTTTCTAGTTTTATTTATTTCAGTTTTATAAAATACCAAGTTAGCACCTAAAGTAGTATCATTAATACAGGCCACTGCCAAACCTAGTTTGATACCAAAACAAGTTAGTTAGATATTTTTATAATTTAAAAAGAAATTAAATTGTTATTTCAGCCACTGTTTTTATTTAGCTTAGGGGATTTAAACATTTTGAAAAAGGTTGGTTCCATCACCAAAATAAGTTAGGGATTATTTGCCACATGATGAACACTTTAGTTTTCATGTTTGAGAATTTTAGAATTCCACTTACTATTTGAATTTGAATTTGAACCGGATTTGGATCAACGTGAGATTAGTAACAGTAATAGTGATGACGTGGCATCATTAGCGTGGGATTACTGTAGCTTAATTATCCGGACGTCACAAAGGCACTGAGACTTCCCTCACTGAAACGACTAATTGGACCGAGACACTAAGACTTCCCTCCCCACTGCTGACTGTCGGAGCGGAGCGGCAGACATAGAGGAGGCGAGTCCATTGCCTCGCTGATGGAGTCGAGGGATTGAAGCTTCACCCTATCTGCCACCGCGTGGTAGCTTCAGTCATCATACCCTGCACCAGAAGTTCAAAACAGATTTTCCGAATTTTATCAAGCATGGCTTTTTTCCTCTCAAGAAAAAAACACGCATGGTGGACATGATACATACATTCGCACAAGAGCGATACAAAGATATTACTCTCAGACGAACCTTAGAACATTGTTAATAGTAAAGTTATTATTTATAGTTAATCATATAAAAGCAACTACTCCTTTGGTCAGGTTTATTGGGCCTTTCAGCAAGTCAGTCGTATTCACCTTTTCAAGGCCGTTTGAGAGCTAAGGTTCATTCCCACACCGGAGGATACTCTTCTCGACTGGTGGTTGGCCATGAGGTCCAATTTCAGAATAGCATTCAAGCGCGGCTTTGACACGGTCGTCATCGCGACAACTTAGACTCTTTGGAAGCAACGCAATGCCAGAGTTTTTCACCGGATCAGCCAGCAGAAGACCGCATCCTAGCTGGCCCTTGCCATCATCGCGGAGCTAAAAGAATGGAGACTGGCGGGCTTAGGTGGAGGAGGTTATGGCTCATTTTGTGAGAGTGTTGGTATAGCCTAGTTAGTTGGGTGCCTAGGGTGTGTGCTTCCTTTAGGAAGCTCTTTTCGTTCTTGTATCTTTTGTAAATAACGCTTGCTCTCTTCTTCTATAAAGGTATGGTACGCCTTTGACGTACTCTTAAAAAAACTAAGGTTAATAATAAAGCCAGCTGTTGAATATTTTTCATTGACATGTCATCTATTGTCAATCAAATAATCAGCATGTATGGTAGTAGCTATAAAGAAGTATTATTTTGTTAATATATGACCCTTTTTGCACTCATAAAAAAAATTTAAAACCGGTACTGTAGCTGACTCTTAATCTATAGTCTGTTTCCTCTCTTTTTTAAGGGCATCTTCAACACCGACCCTCAAACTGCCCACATATGTCTGGATCGCGTGCTTCAGACGTGTTGTGCCATCCAATACGGGCCTGCATCGGTCCGCGGGGCGGTCCGACGCATTTTTTCTTGCAGACTGGAGATAAACGTGGGGGCTTTACGCGTTCGGACAACAGTCACGCCCGCTTGTGACCATCCTGCCCCACCCAAACCATCCTTCCTCACCAGCGCACATTCCCGCCCGACGCCAGTTGCCCGCATTCATACCGCCACAGAGCGGCCGCTCCACATTGAAGCCGGCTCAGAGCGGACGCGACCTCTCACTGCCTCCGCCATTGAAGCGATGCACCGGTCGAGGGCGCCGCCGCTGCACACACGGCTGAACACGCCTCCTCATTGCATTCAAATGTCTCCATTAAACCCGTGTGTGTGTCGAGAAACCTACTCCGGCCATATGCCCGTTCATGAGCGGGTCAGCATTAATCAACAAAATACCGGGCAAGCTCCTCCCTTCAGCCGGCTATTTAAAGGAGACCAGACTTCGGGCAAGAATAGCACCACTCCGCCGCTCCCCATCTCCTCCTTTCACCATTTTCTTCACCCTTTCGATGGCATTCAATGAGCAGGAAGAGAAATTCTCCGACATAAAAGTCGTCTGGGTGGCCTTCTGAGCCTGCCGAATACGAGCCAGGCAACTCGCTGCTCCACCTCCCTCGCGTAGCCCGACGGAGAAAGCCGTCGCTCCAAGCTGGTGCGTGGTTCAGCAACTCGCCGCTCCAAGCCAGCTCGCGGAGGAGGGGCGAGTTGCTCCAGGGACGGGCATCATGGCTGCCATGGACAAGGCCAGACGTCGTACCATCCGCCGTCAACGTTGTTATAACCGTGCTTGGTCGGTGGAGAAAGACTTGGAGATCGAATAGTCGATCGCCAGCACGTCCACGCCCGCCGCTGCCACCATCTTCCAGGAGTAGTAAAACACGGGAGGCCCCCGCCGCTTGGGTCCCAGGAAGGCCACCGCCGGCACGTCGCCGGTGTGAACAATCGGTGACTTTCCTAGTTCGGCGCAGGCCATTGTCGACCCTCGGCTTGACGGAAGAGGAGTAGGCACCCTTCTTCTGCGGCTGAAGCACCCTCTTTGCCACTCCAATGAGCGACGCAACCGGACATAAGGAAGATACAGGGGGAAAATATACCTCCGGAGCTCCCTGAAGTCAGATGAATGGGCCTCCGGACATGGATGATGACCCACAACTATATGGGATCAATTGTAGCTCTTTTCGATAAGTAAGAGTGTCGAACCAGACAAGGAGCATGAGAAAATTACAAGTGGTTTTCAGCAAGGTAATGTCTGCAAGTGCTGAAATTGTAAGTAACAGAGTAGTTTGATAGCAAGGTAATTTGTAATGAGCAAGTAACGATAGTAGTAACAAAAGTGCAGCAATATAGCCCAATCCTTTTGAGGAAAAGGACAGGCCAAAACAGACTTCTATAGTAATCAAAGCGTTCTTGAGGGTATACGGGAATTTCATCTAGTCACTTTCATCATGTTGATTCGATTCATGTTCGCTACTTTGATAATTTGATATGTGGGTGGACCAGTGCTTAGGTGTTGTTCTTACTTGAACAAACCTCCTACTTATGATTAACCCCCTCGCAAGCATCTGCAACTACGAGAAAAGTATTAATAATAAATTCTAACCATAGCATTAAACTTTTGGATCCAATCGGTCCCTTACGGAATAGCGCATAAACTAGGGTTTAAGCTTCTGTCACTCTTGCAACCCATCATCTAATAACTACTCCACAATGCATTCCCTTAGGCCCAAATATGGTGAAGTGTCATGTAGTCGACGTTCACATGACACCACTAAGGGAATCACAACATACATACTATCAAAATATCAAACACATATCAAGTTCACATGATTACTTGCAACATGATTTCTCCTGGGACCTCAAGAACAAAGGTAACTACTCACAAATGATAATCATGCTCAAGATCATATGAGTATTAAATATCATATTGGATCTGAACATATAATCTTCCACCAAATAAATCATATTGTAATCAACTACAAGATGTAATCAACACTACTAGTCACCCACAAGCACCAATCTATAGTTCCGGTACAAAGATTGAACACAAGAGATGAACTAGGGTTTGAGATGAGATGGTGCTGTTGAAGATTTTGATGCAGATTGCCCTCCCCAATATGGGACAGTTGTTGGTGATGATGATGACGATGATTTCCCCCTCCGGGAAGGAAGTTCCCCGACGGAATCGCTCCGCCGTGGGGCAAAAGTGCTCCTGCCCAAGTTCCGCCTCGAGACAGCGGTGCTCCATCCCAAAAGTCCTCTCCTTATTTTTTTTCTAGGTCAAAATGACTCATATACCAGAAGATGGGCACCGGAGGTGGGCCGAGGGGAGCACAACCCACCAGGGCGCGCCTGGGCTCCCTGGCGTGCCCAGGTGGGTTGTGTCCACCTGGTGGGCCCCCTCTAGTACTTATTGGCTCCAATATTCCTTAAATATTCCATAAAAAATCTCTGTAAAGTTTCAACTTGTTTGGAGTTGTGCAGAGTAGGTGGCCTGACGTAGCTTTTCCTAGTCTAGATTTCCAGCTATCGGAATTCTCCCGCTTTGTGTGTACCTTGCATATTATGAGAGAAAAGGCATTAGAATTATTCCAAAAAGCATTATTAAGCATAAAAACATCATAAATAACAGTAGAAAAACATGATGCAAAATGGACGTATCAACTCCTCCAAGCTTAGACCTCGCTTGTCCTCAAGCGAAAACCAAAATCGAAAAACATGTCCACATGCTTAGAGAAAGAGGTGTCGATAAAAATAAAATACGGACATAGAAGCATCATGTAGATTATTATAACTACAACAAATTTAAATGTGGAACTTTTATCATAGACTTCTCATGAATAAGTAACAATTCATCACACTATCGAAGTATAAAGCATAAACTCTATTAGAAACCAACAAACTATGTTCTTAGTCAACTTTGCAACTACAATTCAACCATCATATAGTCTTCTATAATTGCTAACACTCACC